>NW_010411747.1:0-1615 GCF_000710305.1 Buceros rhinoceros silvestris | reverse complement strand
ATGGGATGCATCTGATGAAGTGCAACAGTATCTATGCAAACAGGCTCAGCTAAGCTTGTGAAAAGAGTTTTAAACCAGGTACATCAGGGGAAAGTTTGCAATCTTCAGTAGAGAACTGAAGGTGGGAGGCTAGAGCTGCTTTCCCAAATACAGAGAGGGGCAGGGGCTGCTGTAGGTCTCACCTCTTTGGCACTTGTGAAGGCCACTCCAGAAAAGGCGTATCTGTCAACCACAAGTGTGATCCCTTGACGTAGCTTCTCTTTCATCAATGGTCTGAAAAACATGTGGGAGGAATAAAAAAAAGTTACACTCCTTTATAGCAATACAAATGAAAGGAGTTCATCTAAGACAGCTCAGGAGGCCAGTGCTTCTCTGTTAACATACGTTCATCATTAACAGTGATCGTTAGCACTGTCAGGGTTATCCAACGCTGATCATGAATAAACAGCTATTTGTATTCTGTCCTCTAACAGACATAAAGCAAATGCAACTTTCAAGACATCCAAGTTCTGAGTGCCCCAGTTCCGGGCACTGCTCTAGCAGCTCTATGGTTTACAGGCAAGATCACAGATGAACTATATTGAGACAGGAGTATCTTGGTCCTCTTCCCTTTTTAAGTGATGCAGTAGATGTGTGATACCTCGGTCAGAGAGAAGTGACCTTTATCCATGACAATGACATTTCTTCTTACAGATCACTCACCTGCTTTATGCTTTCCCAGTCAGCTTGCACTGTCACTACAGCAGAATCAGCAAAGCATTTTTTTTTTTATTAGAACATTTAAATTCAAACATTAAAACATAGTTTTCCAGGCAAAAACAACAGCCAACACCAATTTCCCTAACTCCACACACAAAGATTCAGGGGCCAAAAGCAAGGCCAGCCACTTACGGCCGAATGCAGCCTTTGGCTAGAGAGGAAGTTTGGACACAATTCCTTAACCATTCTGTCACTCACACGGGCCTCCTTGCAAAACAAGACCTCTTTACTCAGGAAAGAAAGTAAATTCAGAGTCCAGCCTGGTACAGCCTCAGCTTCTTGAATCCTGTACGGCACAGGGACTGGAAACACCACAGCTATTGATTTCAAAAAACCAAACTGTGGGATTTGATCTACAATTAAACCCAAAGCTGCAAGAATGCTTGAGACATTGCTTCGAGCCACATTTCCCCTGCTGAAGAGAACTGTACCCTCATACCTCCTGTACCCACTGCAAGCTAAAGCCCTGGGAGGATTCAACGCCAGGTGTTTTTCTTTTACAACTTAACAAACATTAGCTTTACACGTGCTCCCAGCGGTTAGCGGAGAAGAGCAGGTGAACAGTGTGGTCCTCCAAGTTCTTCTCCTTCCCCAGGTAGGAGCTGATCAGCCGCCCGATCTCCGTTGTTCTCTCTGTAGGAAAGAGGGAACAAATGCTGCCCAAGCTGCTCTTGCCAAAGCGATGTCCCTCTGTCCTGTGGGGCATGTCAGTCTGGGGGTCCGTCTGTCTGTCTGCCATGCATGGGAGGAGAGCTGTCTGTGACCGCTGGGGCAAGCGCAGTCCGTGCGGTGGTGGCAGTATGTCGGGGTGGGAGGAGGTCGGTCCATCCCGGGACGGGGGTCTCCCCGCCTGTCA
>NW_010411746.1:2858-5061 GCF_000710305.1 Buceros rhinoceros silvestris | reverse complement strand
GGAGGCCCAGGAGGATTGTCCCTCCCGGCGCCGGAGTGAGGGGATGTGGAAACAGACACGGCACCGCACTGTCTGAGGGGGGTCGCTCGGCTCTGTGCCGAGCCGCGGCGTGTGGGGCCGTGGGCCGGGACGCCCGCCTGCGGAGATGAAGCGAGATGGTGGAGCCGTGTTCCCACCCCCCTCTCTGGCTCTGACATAAGCATTCATCAGTCCAGTCATTCCTTACAGTAATTCAGGAGCATAAGCTGACAAAAGATCAGTTTTACTAACAAATTAGTACTGGCATCTTAGGAAGGAGAGCATAGCCACCCTCAAAAACCATACCTTTCAAGTCGGTGGTTTTAATCAACCTTGTAAACTGAATCTGTTAGTTGTCCTCTGCGTTCTCCCCCGTTGCTGGTCCAAATCCGGACCCTGTTATTATTATTTGGCCCACAGAGCAACTCAGAGTAATGTAGTGTGTGTGGTCACATGCTGTATTCAGCCCAAAGGTGTCCGTTAGATGAAAAGCGCAGAGGAAGGAAACACATCACTGCCACAGACCTGGAAATTGAAAATTCTACAACCCAAGACTTCCCTTCGAACAACAAACTATCTATGGCTGACATGAAGGACAGCCCTTTGGCATCTTGGTGTAGCTTTATAAACAAGACAGACCAAAGGAATTACTCGCAGAGTCTTTTAAGCTGACTTACTTTCTGATAACCCCTTCATTACTTTCTTTACCTTGAAAAGCCCATAGACTCCTTTGAAAACACTTTTTGTGTTTGTTTATTCACACTGAGCGTGCTCTATTTTTGACAATTTAAAAACGGAACAGGAAATCACAGTTGTTATGATTGCTGTAAATTATCTCTAGACTTGTATTTTGAGACAGAAAATTGCAGTTAAGTTCCCCTTGCACAATTAATTTCCTTTAAAAGTAAATTATTTCTATATTTTCATTAATGTATTCCTGTATTTGGGAAGAAGAATGAACCTCCTTAAGTCTACTCTGTGCTAAGTGTAGGCTATGCAATACGCTGGTGAGATGAAGATAAGCGTGTCTCCAAGCACATTCTCCTGTATCTCTGAAATATTTCATATACACTTTAAGCCCATTTGGCTTCCCAGAATCATACTTACATGTATTATAAATGCAAACTCTTCCTCCAGGAAGTGTTCTCCTACAGTCAGAAAATACTGCCATGAACGTCAATAATTTTTTTCAGTCATCTGACTAACACCTGAAGATATATTACCTAATCCAGGTCTAGCAACAGCTGTCAAAGCTAGGAAGAATATGTGGGGTATTTGTCCCAAGTCATCTGTTTAAGACACTAAGAGGGTCTGGACTTGTTGTTCTCTATATATCAATATTCTTAAAACAGTGTCATTAACATATAACTCTGCTTTTGCTGTTTGTGTTCCGGTTTTGGGAGTGACGGGGCACACCATAAAGAAAGTATTGCCATTTCCCGCAATATGGGACCTAAACCAAACAACTCTATCCAAAAGTTTTCTACTTTCTGGAAAAGAGAGCTTAACGAGAAAATGCAAACATCTATATTTCTTTGGTCCAATATATGTAATTGCACAATTTTTGTGTTTTCCCTATGAAGAAATGAGTTCAACAATACTAAGATATTTCGTCCAGATTTACTTCTGGGAAGCCACATGTTTAACAGAGACAGTAAGCTGGCCGAGCTAAGGTCTTGTGTAATGCGGAACAGACTGAATTAAACAATTTCTGCCAGAAAAATTTTGAACGCGTTCTTTTCCACCTCACTATGGTTTATCCTTATAGACTCTGGCCATTCACATGGATTGAGCCACAACTACCATACTGCCCAAAAGATATGGTGACTTCAAATATATGGCGAGCCTAATATTTCAAAGGACAGATAGAAAAATCTATTTAAAAAAAAACCAAAAAAAACCAACCCCAAACCTCTGAGTTTCCTTAAATCATGTCCCCCAGCCACAGCCTCCAAAGCTCTTCCTACTCATGGTCAGCCTGTAATTTTAACTCTTCCTACGTTCAGTATTTGATAAAATACCAGGTAATAGCCAAAAAAGGTTCATTAAAAACACTGAAAAACAGTGGAAAAAGGAATCAAAATAACACAATGACTCTGGAAATTGCTAGAAAATAATGGAAGTCCTTTTAATAAGAGTAGAAATTTAAAAAATCAAGGAGAAGCTGCCATACTGTAAAACTGTA
>NW_010411746.1:0-2808 GCF_000710305.1 Buceros rhinoceros silvestris | reverse complement strand
TTAAATAAGAGTAAAATTTTAAAAAATAAAGGAGAACCTGCCATACTGTAAAACTGTAAGATACTGTAAACAAAAATACTTCCATATATATACAAAATATTTAATAATTTAGCATACATTTAAAATATTTTCTCAACTTCTTATTACATTTTCCGAATATAGACAAAAACATTTCCAGATGATGAAGAGTTCAGTCCTTATAAACAGTTCTGAAACAAATGAAAGTTCTTTGTTGGTTTAAGGAAGGTTTTCCCCTCCTTTGCAGGTGTGATGTCAGTAGGTATTAAAACAAGAGCAGCCTCAGTTATTATTGTCAGTCGTTATCATATGATGCTATGGGTGGGAAGTAGGTTTTGGAGGTCCAGCCTCCCGCTCACACCAGGGCCAGCTTGTTACCCAGTGGCCCCTGTATCATCTCCCTGTACTGACAGGCATAATGTGAACGAGCGTACCGCTGGATAAAGGTAAGATCACAGGGCGCTGTAGCAGCTGTGGTCAGTACTGCCTACAGTCTTGATGTACATTTTAAAACGTGGACAAGAATTCCTGCGCACCAAGTGCTGTGTTGCTACCAGCAGGTATCTACGTCAGCAAGACAATGTAACGTCTGACTGTGTGCAGCTCCTACCAACGTTGTTTTCTTTTTGTGAAGTATAAATCTTTGTCTCAGTGGTGCGTAAGTGTTCAAAGGCAGTGTGAAGTTCTCATTATTCGTGGTATATGGTACCCTTTCCATGACCAAAACATCTTTGCCTTTACAACTTTGATAAGATTTCTCTTGAATGTGTCTAGAGAAAATGCTGCATCTTCAGGCTCACTTTAATTCCCAGAGCCAAAAGGTAGACCTGATCTGGTTGCTTTGATGCTTGGATGATACTTGATTACTGTGGGTGCTCTTGTGCAAGTCATTCAGTTACCCTGGTAGTATTACTGCCCAGTGCCAAAGCCTCTCTTCCAGCAGCTGCTTCACCATTTATGCTTGTCTGTCTCAAATTATCTGTAACTGTTACAGTGTCAGGGATGTTATAAACCTTGATTAACCCCTGTTTTCAAAGAACGTGGAGGTCCTTTGTAAATAGAGGAAAAACAAACGTAATGCAGTGGTAGGTATAACCATGTCATCATGGCCACTGCCGTTTTACAGTGGGTGGCAGATTAAGGAAACTGTCACTAATGCTGGGATTGTCATCATTACTATTATTGTCATTAGTTGTACTGATTTGCATTGATTTTTGTCAAAATGGTACTCTTAGGTTCAAGCATCTACACAGCTAAAAGCATTTTTTAAAGCTCGTACCTGAGATGATGAGGGATTGCTGTCAATGTGCAGCCCTTTCCTCATCTTACAACTCTGATAATGGCCGTAATTGCTCCATGAGTGAGCAACCCAGCAGCAAGATCTGCCATGGCTGCTCCTCGTCTAGCTGGCTTACTGTCCTAATAAAAAAAACACTAAAACCAAACCAAACCACACCAAACTGAAACAAAACAAAACCAAGAAAACAAGAAGAGGCAAAACATTTCTGTTATAGCACATTCTACACAAGACTCACCTGAAGAAGTGTTTACATGTTTCTGCATTACAAACCCCAGGCAGTAAGAGTATCTTAGAGTGAACCGAAGCATAAAATCTGCCGCTGAAAAACGTATTCTTGCAGTATCTACGTAATTCTGCAACTCACAGTGCTGCCGACTGCAAATTGTGAATGGCGTATTATGCTGCTTTTTGCTCTAATTTCAGTGAACACACGCTTTTACAATAGCAGTTTAAAAACAGTTGTGTTCTTCTGCTTCCTACACTGACAAGTTTGAGCTTGGATGCTCAGGTGCTGACAGCCATGGCTTGTCTTGAAGTACTGTCCACAAATAGCAGCACTAAAGCTAGTGGGACCGTTTCAGAATTTCAGCACCTAAGCCTATCATAAGCCAACTTAAAATCAGTACAATTGATAAATAAGAACTGGTTGTTTATGTAAAGAAAAGCTGAATGCGGCCTGAAGCACCTACTTTCATTCGGAACAGGTTTATGGTACAGAGTTACCCAAAGCAGATGACAGAAACAGAATTATCTCGAGTTGGAAGGGAACCACGAATATTATCAAGTCCAACTCCCTGCTCCTCACAGGAACACCTAGAACTAAACCATATGACTAAGACTGTCAAGGAGATGCTCCTTGAACTCTGCCAGGCTTGGTGCTGTGAAACTTCCCTTTAGAAGTTTGTTTGCTCCAGTTTTTCTCTGAAGACTTCTCTTCATTTTTGGTTTGCCTGTACCAGAATTCTGCCAAGCAAGTAACAGGCAAAGCCCCCTTCAGCCGCTTCGTACCTCTCCTCCTAAGACTGAACAAGTCATTCACCTACTGCAGCTGAGTTTCTGGCCTTGACAATATAACAAAGCAGAAGAAGCACTTGGGGTGCTCAATTTCCTTTTAAACTTCCCTTTCTGTTTTCTTCAAAAAGCTCTGATTGTTGCAATGGAAAAAAAATAAATCACTTGTGGTTTTTGAACCTTGCTAGATCATGGCCCTTCCATCTCCCGGGAAAAGAGCAATGGGAGATTTGAGTCGGATTGCCTTGCATGTCTTGAAGAACCAAGAGGACGGGAAGGATTTTCTACACCGTTATTAATTGCTGCTTTCTTATGGGAAATCAGCACACAATCTGTGATGCAGAGAAACATTAAGACTTAAGGGTTTCCTCGCATTAGTCTGCTTAATTTTTGGCCCCCCCTGAGGAACCGGCCGAGGCAGCCAGCGCTTTCCTGTGCCCAGAGGGCTCTGCCAGGCTGAGGGCTGCCAGGGAAGAGGC
>NW_010411745.1:1402-1657 GCF_000710305.1 Buceros rhinoceros silvestris | reverse complement strand
TCGACCTGCAAAACTGTCGGGCAGGGGGACGGGAAGGGCAGGGGAGAGGACAGCAGCCCCCGTCCCATGCCCTGGCTCTGCCCCATGGGAGAGGGGGCAGACGGTGCCCCACGGGAGAGTGTGTTCCCTCCTGTGAGGAGAACACACCAAGAAGGAGAATGTGTCCCCACCCTGAGACCCCTCTGGTGTCCCCAGTGATGCTCTGCGGTGACTGTGCCCTGACGGAAGCACTGGGCCACTCTTGCTCCCATGGGT
>NW_010411745.1:460-931 GCF_000710305.1 Buceros rhinoceros silvestris | reverse complement strand
CCGGTGTCCCCGATGAGGCAGGGGGTGCTGCCAGCAGTGCCGACAGCCGCCCCACGCACAGAGCTGACAGTCCACGTGCCACAAACCCTCGCAGCAGCAGACAGGACACATCCATGGTGCGTGGGTGGCCCTTGCCCGTGTCCTTGCTGGGACACGGCCAGGACCCGCCCAGCCTCCCCCGGCACGGACAGACAGACGGCCTCAGCCCAGCTCCAGGCTCTTTCAGCTTGTCTATTTTTTTATCATCTGCGTCGCCGATGTATCACGCAGCTTTGGGCTTTGAGCTCACTAATAATTGTTCCCCAATGAAAAGAAGTCAAGCCTCGGTCCCTCTCCTCCTTCCCCTCCTCTCAAAAAAAAAAAAAGTCCGTGAAGAAGAGCTATAAAAATGGCTTGTTATCTCACCTAGAGAGGCTCAGACTGTATGTTATTGCTAATTGGGCATAACATACTTGTTTTTTTCTGCTCTCT
>NW_010411745.1:0-428 GCF_000710305.1 Buceros rhinoceros silvestris | reverse complement strand
TTCCCCTCCTCTCAAAAAAAAAAAAAGTCCGTGAGGAAGAGCTATAAAAACGGCTTGTTATCTCACCTAGCGAGGCTCAGACTGTATGTTATTGCTAATTGGGTATAACATCCTTGTCTTGTTCTGCTCTCTGAAGCTAAATCAAGAAAGCACCACTGCTGCGAACTAATTATATCTCTGGACTGCAGACTCCAGCTTGTCTTCCCCTTTATTGAGTTAAAAAATGGTCACTAACCTTAATCTCTCATATTCCCAAGCCTGAGGGCTGCTGAAAAACCACCACTTCCACCCACACCCTGGACTCTGCGGAGAAAGCTGGAGCACGTGGCCCAGCAAAGGTTTCATGCTGCCCAGAGGTGCCCACCCCGCCGCACCCCGTGGCACCAGCATGCCGAGGCCACCACAGATGCTGCTCGGGTGCCCGTACC
>NW_010411744.1:0-4993 GCF_000710305.1 Buceros rhinoceros silvestris | reverse complement strand
CGGGCCGCCGCGGCGGAGAGCCCGGGCGCAGCGCCTCGTCCCTCGCGTCCCTCTCCGGACCAAACCAGTTTTGTTAGTGCAGGCTGAGGGAGTCGTGACTGGAGAGAGGAAAGGTCCGGCTGGCGAGGGCTCAGACAGACCCTGCGGAGGGCGGAGAGAACGCGTTACTGAGGGGCTGCCGCCTGAACGCCGCATTGGGGTTACAGCGTCCTGCCTACTGACCACAGCAAGGCAAAACACTGAATGCGAAGGTATACGCAGAGTTATTGACCTGTGGCTGGAAAAAGCAGATGTGTCTGAAACAACGTCTTGTTTGCATTTCATTTATTGTGTTGTGACAGGACGAGGGGTTACATGTATGGACAGGGAAACACCTTTATGTGAGCGTGCACAAAATCAGTTTTTGTTCACGAAGCTTACAAAGACGCTGCAGCCACTGGACAGAACGTGCTGTTGGCCCGTCACACAACACAACTCCCTCTCATCTTTACATGCAATACAACAGCGAACCAAAGGAACTTGCAGTCCTGCTCCCTCAGAAGAGGCGCTTGAGGAGACCAGCCCATTTCCCCTCCGGCACACGGGGAAATAGCCACGCACACACCTACAAACACCAGTGGAACGAAAACTGAGGAACGGTCTTCTGAACTGTTACCAAGGACAATTGTACACCTGCCAAAAATGCATTTAATGCACAGTTGAAACAAATCTGTCCCATAAATGCACAATACATTTATTTACTGAACTACAGTAATAGCAGCGTGCTGTAAAAAGGATGGGGGGAGGGAAATAAAATTTTCCTTTTTCATGAGCTTTTCCAAGGGTGAAGGAGTTTATTTTAAGTGACCAAGTCAGTCTGTAGACACGAATGAAAAATTACTTACAAACCTGTTTGTACACCCACGTTAACATCTGTAAATACACTGAGGGCGAGTGCAGGTATCGGCATGCTGTTGAAAACCAGACTTAATTTTTATGCAATTAGGTATCAAAAACTAATAATATTCTGTGAAAACCAAGCAAACAATCCTCATCACAAGGTCAAAAAGACGATAACAGTGGCAGACTAATGAATGCAAACAGAAGACAACACTGTAAAATGCAATTTTTTTCCAAAGTGTCAGGCGGTCGCACTATAAATGACTCCCAAACCTTGGAACTACAGTAACTGTCATGACAATGACTGTAGCTAAAGGTCACCACAATAAAGCAAAGGATCAGCTTTTAATATGAAGTAATAGCAGAGCTCGTGAATGGCGGGGCCTTATGCTGCAAGCAGGGGATTAATTCACAGTTACAGTGGCGACTTATTAGGGGGGTCATTTCTGTCACTATTCAGAGGGACAGCTCGGTCTGCAGCCTGGGCACACCCCCCCTTCCGGTGAGCCCGTCCAGCACAGCCCCTCACAAGTCAACGCGTTCTGTTACCTTGCAAATACCAGCCTGTAAATGGAGAGAGGAAGACCCAGACAGCCTGGGAAAGTATGAGGAGGAACTGAGCGGCTTGGGAAAGTAGAAGGGGGAGACACAGCAGAAGAGATAAAAGATAGACAGAACAGTCTGAAGGCTGGTTGAAACCAGAAGGAATGCACAATCTGAGAGAAGCACACCAAGGAGTACCTCTTCTGCAACCACCAGGCCCTCCACAGTCCACCACAAATGTTTCTCCAAGCCCTGGTCGCATGTGTAACAACTATGCAAAAATACTGATCAGTTCCAAGAAGTAGAATGAATATGTTTGATTATTCTGGGAAAAACCATGCAAATGCCTGTGATCGGGTGCTACAAGCTTTGGCTGAGGCAGCAGACGGTATGCAGCATAGGCGGAATGATCCCCCGTGCACCCGGCGCTGCGAACAAAAGCAAGCTGCTGCTACACTGGTGTTGAGGCGTTCCTCCCGATTTCCGGTAACAAACTGTCTGCGCAGAGTCAGGCAGTTTGGTGAATTTGGAGAGGAGCTCGGCACTGGTGACGCACTCAGCCTGAGAACACACATCGCCTTCTAGAGCACGGGGTTGTGAGGGAGCTGTATGCTGCCCACCACAGGCCCAGAGTGAACCGGGACCTGCAGATACAGCTGTGATCCAACTGCCAGGTACTCCAAGTAACAATAATATCAGATGAAGAGCTTAAAAAACAAAACAACCTCATGAAATAAGTTTAAAAACTCCTCAACTCAAACTCCTAGGCGATGAAGACAGTGGTAACACCAGCCCGGCCGACCATGGCTACGGCAGGCAGTAAGAGGAGCTGCGCGGCAGACGCCGCAGCAGCCGATGAACAGCCCCCCGAGCGATGGCTGGTGTGCTTACAGACACAGGGGAGGAAAGGAACAGAATCCTGTGAACTCACACTGAAAGCTCATCTGGGATTTTAAAAGCAGCCAGGTTATGGAGCACACGGGCCAGGCTGCGGGAGTCAGAGCAAGAGCTTTGCAATGGCACATCAGGAACTTGAAGGAATGTGTTCTCACATGGTACAGGCGGGATGAAGAACTACCGCTGTTCACTCACTGGAGACAGTCTGATGTAAGTACCATCATTTCACACTAACAACTGAACCAACTCTTTAGTCATATCCCTTTAAGGGGAAGAAACACGTACCAGTCAGAGACAGGTGCAGGATGCAACGCTGTGTTCCAGGGCTTTCGATGCCTGTGATGAAACCGAAACGACCTTTGACAACACACAAACACACCCACCCGCACGCCCCAAGTCACCGTCCTACTGTCTGGCAGTTAGGGAATGGGAAGACCGCAGTGTCTGAGCCGTTGCTCCTAACAGGGAAAGGATTGTTTTTCACAATTAACGCAGAAACCGCACAGCTTCACGTTTCCTGTTAGTGTATGTATCTAAGATCTGTAAAAGATGAGGGAAATGTTACAACTCAGCAAACGGGACCAGCTTAATCGGCATGAGTTAAATCCAGGTGCAAACCACTGTACTGACAGAAAAAAAGATCAGAAGAAAGATGTTTACAAAAATTCAGAACTCGCTCATAAAATTGAAAGCCAGTCCTTCTGATGAGACTGCCCCGTTAAAACTGAACCGCAGGGCAATACCGTCCGTCTTTCACCAGTCCTCTACTTGCAGGAGGCAATTTGAAAGCTTCCCTGATTATTTTTTGATCATTGTGTGTTCTTCCTGAAATATCACAGACTTGAATATGAAAACATGCCTCTTTCTGTTGAAAGATCTAGGAGGTTTGGGTAAAGCAGGAGATGATTTCACCATAAATGATACCGGAACTGGGTGAGAATGACTGACTCGCTGAATAAATCCAAATGTCCACTTTCCTCAGCTGTTACAGATCAGGACACCACAGCCGAGGCTTCAGCTTCCTGCAGTATCAGGAACTGTTCCAGAGTCACCAGGGCCTGCCCTTGAAGCAGAGGAGTGTAAGACATAATCGGGGCGGGGAGGGTTGAAATCAGAAGGTGTCCAGAGCAACAGAAGAGAAGCATGAAATAATTTCCCGTATTTTGCAGTTTACTTTCATCTATTAAACACCTTTTTGGCACTTACAGCAATAGCAACCTTAATGCAGCAGGCAGGGGTGATGCTCGCAAGGCCTGGCTTTGATCACCAGTCACCTACTTGTGCTTCTCTCCAGGACGTGGCGATCTGTATCTAGAATTTCATCTAGAATTTCTCTAGGCAGGAGCTTTTTGTGGAGTCTGGCTCCACAACTACCCATTTGTTAATCGTAGTCTATTTTAACTTTTGTAATAGTGTCCAGGTTTGGTTTTTCGCTGCTGCTCCTTCCATGAACAGACGTTAAATGCTTTTTAAGAGCAGACTTGTGTTTGAAGTCCATGTCGCAGCAGTGACACTTGTAGGGCCTGTCGCCACTGTGGATGTTCAGGTGATCCTGCAGCGTACTTTTGGCCGTGAAGGTCTTCAAACACACCATGCACTGGAAGGGGCGGATGCCCATGTGCCCCCGGATGTGTCTGTTGAGATTCTTTTTTTGCGTAAACGTTTTGCCACACTGCAAGCACAAGAAGAGTTTGTGCATTTTTAGATGTCTAAGGTAGTTCTCAAGATGCAGAAACCCCCTCGGACACTTTGGACACTGGTGCCGCCACGAACTGCCAGAATCATCGAGGCTCTGGAACCCGTTCATCAGACTGGAAGATCCTTCTGGATTGTCACTGGCAAAAGCCTGAAAGTGATTTCCTGACGTTTCTGTATTTCTGCTTTCAACTGTAGAATTTATCAAGGAGTGCTGCGTTTCTGGAAAATACAAGTTTGTCTTAGAGGAAGTGCAAGGCTGAGGGAAATGATCATTTTCCACGTTCGGTACGCTCATAGAATCCATCCTGAAGATACAGATTTCATCATCCTTATATCCGATTTCCACTGCTGATATTTCTGGGGTTTTTGTGTCCTTCCTTTGCGAGACCAAGCTCTGCACCACAGGCTGCGAGACGTCCCCCTTCTCCTGCTTCACGGGGTACTCTGCGCTCGCTGGGCTGTCCTCAGAGATCTCAATTATTTCACAGTCTTTATCCACAACCTCATCCCCATTTCTCAGTTCGGCGTCCGAGGAGTGACAACTCTCTGCAGCCTGGTTACCGTTCTCCACGGCAGCGTCGATCTCCAAGTACTTGGACAAGGCTTCGGTACACTTCTCCACGATGTGAACCATCTGCAGGTAGCTCGCCGCAGTGAGGTATTTCAGCAGCTCCTTCTTTTTGACTTCCAGAGCGCCCGTGTAACAGGAGAGCAGCAGCTTCCTGCCCACCTCGGCGCTCTGCAGGATGGTGATCCGCACCTGCTTCGACTGGTTGAGCAGGAACTGGTCCCGCATGAAGGTGGAGCAGGCAGCGAAGATCACCTTGTGCCCCTGGAACTCCGTGTCGTTGATGTAAATGGAGACGTCGCAGAAGAGGTTCTGCTGCCGCAGGAGGTTCATCTTCTGCAGCACGGCATCGCCCTGCTGATCGAACTGGAAGTGCAGCACCTCCGAGTCCGCCGCCATGGCGCCGCT
>NW_010411743.1:573-1251 GCF_000710305.1 Buceros rhinoceros silvestris | reverse complement strand
CCCGAACAGGGGGGGCCCCCAGCCGCAGTCAGAGCCATCCTCCCACTGGGCCCCCTCCAGATTCCACCCAGGGCATGGCATTTCCATGTGCCTCCAGAAAACAGCATTTTAGTGCTCTTGCTGGAAATGAGGTGGAAAATGTCCGTGGGCTTGTGCAGGAAGGTTCTGGGAGCCCGGCCATGCCGTGGGCGTGCCGGGGGCTGGCTGAGCCCCAGCCAGGCTGCTGGGGATGGGGTGGGATCCTCCGGAGCCCCCCATCTTTCCAGGAATCCGATTCAGGCCAGCTCTGCTTACTCCAGTTATTTCCATTGCAGCCATGAGGCTGGTGCTGCCTGTCCCCAAGGTGAGTCCCACCAGCCTCTTGGTGTGGAGATCTGGGGTGCCCCTGACCTTCCCGTGGCGAGCACGGCCAGGTGCTGTCACCCCTCCTGGGGCAGGGAGCGAGGCTTTGCCCCACCAGTGCCTCCAAGAGCCTTGCCCTGCTCTGTTCCTGCACAAAAGCTCCTGGCTCAAAGGCTAAAGGGTTTCTTGGGTTTCTTTTCTCTTTTTGTTTGGGTTGTTTTCCTTTGTTTTACATTGTCCTCTAGAAAAATGGGATGAATAGGTCGGTTTAATTTTTTCCCCATGTTTCGTTGCCACATGTGAAGGCTCATAAATGGCAGGCAAGCGGCAGCGAGG
>NW_010411743.1:0-434 GCF_000710305.1 Buceros rhinoceros silvestris | reverse complement strand
GCCCTCAGCAGACGCCCAGCGCTGGCCCGGTCCAGGGCTGCCACGCCACCACCGTTTCCTAGAAGGCAGCAACCAACATGCCAGCGCCTACCCGGGGCCAGGATCCGCTCCCGGCTCTCGTCTCTCCCCAGTGCAGGGGGATGATCGGGGTCAGTGTTGGGGTCCCTTGGGTGCAGGAATGGGTGCCAGTCCCCTCGGGTGCCTCCCGGCTCCTGTGCCCAAACACGGGGGCTGGTTCAGAGGTGGGGGGTCCTTGCTGGGCAGCGGGTCCCGAATGGGGACAGAGAGAGGTTCCTCCATGACACAGCCTGCAGGAAAACTGCCTGGAAAAGAATGTTTTTCCAGCTTGAAGCCCAAACAAAAGGTTTTGTAATAAGGGCGTCCCCTGTCCTCGGCTCGGCACCCGGCTTTGCCTGGCCCCATTGCCAAAGCAG
>NW_010411742.1:0-612 GCF_000710305.1 Buceros rhinoceros silvestris | reverse complement strand
TGGGCGCCTGCCAGCCTTGCCGGGGTCCCGTGGGTGCTGCCACGCTGGGTGCTGGGGCTCTCGCTATGCCACACCCTGGCCCCTCCACCAGCCTCCACCTGTGGCTCCCCCAGGACATGGGGACAAGGGGTGACACAGAGACCACCCCCCAGCTGCTGAGGGGAAGAGGAGCTCTGCTGAGCTTGAAACCGCTGGACATGGGACCCCCAGCCTTCAGGAGATGGGGGCAGCTGCTGTGCCAGGAACCCAGGCGGCAGTCAACTCCCCCCCTCGCTCGTGCCTGGCCCAGCACAGCCCCCCCAGGAGAACCCAGGACTTAAAGCCCAGGAGAGCCTCACCGGGGTGCACGCGGTGCTGATGTCCCCCCCTGAATTTGCACCCCGGGGCCACCCAGGGGCTGTGGCGAGGGCTCGGACGGGGCGATGTGGTGACTGGAGCCTCCCCTCTGGGGGGTTGGGTGTTTGGGTTTTTTTTTAATGGGGTTTTGTGCAGAGGCCTGGGAACATGCTGGGCACACAGGGGTGGCGATGCCCACGTGGGTGTCTGAGGCCGTTCTGGTGGTCTCTGTGTAGCAAAGCCCCTGCAGTGCCTACTGGTGAGCCAGGCACCAGC
>NW_010411741.1:0-214 GCF_000710305.1 Buceros rhinoceros silvestris | reverse complement strand
CCGAAAGTTTTTATACACATTCCTCCCCCCCCCGCCCAGCTTTGTTTGCAGCGGGATACCGGCGTTATTTCCCGGGCTGCCCCAACGGAAAATGTGCGGGTATTTGCCGGGCTGCTGCCGGTTTTTAAGGAAGGAGAGGCACGGAAAGAGGGAGGTGTGCTGTGCCCGAGAGGGTTGGTGGGGTGTTGCGGGGTGGGGGTGGCGGCGGGGGCCG
>NW_010411740.1:0-6748 GCF_000710305.1 Buceros rhinoceros silvestris | reverse complement strand
TGGGAAAGCAGCCTGACTCATCCCAGCCGGACCCCGGCAGATGCCAGAGGGAGCAGCCTCATCCCGTCACCCTGCGCCCGTGGAAGGAGGTAGGTGGCACGTTGCAGGGCAGGCAGTGGGTGCTTGTCGAGGGTGCAGTGCATGGGGGCGGGGTCGTGTCTGGGTCCTCAGCCATCCGCAGCTTCTTCACCCAAGCTGCAAGCTGCCCCGGGGTGCCCAACTCTGGGGGATCTTCCGCGGTCGGGGTGAGCCCATGGCCGGTCATGCTGCAATCTGGTTTGTACTCCCGACCACACATACGAGGGAGTTTCGTCCCCAAAGTCACCTGTGGCCTGGCACTCTGCACGGGCATGACTTCTGCCTCATTCACCCCCTGCCCGGTCACCCCTGCATGTCCCTGTTTCCCGCAAATCCCCTTTCTCTGTACAGTTTCTGTCCTGTCACTTGCAGCGCGTGCCTGTCACAAATGTACCCACGGGATCTCAGGGATCAGTGGAAAGTGTCACAGGGGGTCTGGGGGTGACATTGAGGAACAGTGGCTGGATGTGCAGCATGAGTTTAAAAAGGGTCAGTCGGCTTACCTCTATGAGATGCTGACTCAGCTACAAGACCAGGGACTCTTTTGTGTCTGGGGGGACATGGATGGCTCATTGCAAAACAGGGTGCTGAGATCAACTGGTCCAGAAAGGGTTAAGGCACATTTAATATCTGCAGAACTGCTCCAGAAAAGTAACATATTTGAATGGAACATCCATTTTTCAGCATTTGCAACCAAAATCTGCTCACCCACCTGATGACCCACCACTGGGCTGGCCCTGAAAAGTCTGGGGGGCACTCTGACACCTCACCTAGTGCTTGGCTTGGCCATGGCAAGGACCCTTCACTGCAGGGGTTGGGCAGGGACAGACAAGCAGTGGGGGGGACGTAGTAAGAGGTGAGGGCTGCATAGCAAGTAGACTGAAGAATAGGTTGCTGGCAAGGAGCTGGGAAATGCTGGCTCGGCTGTTCACCGAGGAAGGATAAATGGGGAATTCTGAAGTGCTGCTTTTTATTGTGGTGCTTTTTGGATGGCAGCTTCATTCCCAGGTTTGGAAAGCAGATGATCAGGGAATGAAATGAGGTTGTTGGCTTTCCTCCTGTCACCCCAGGAGGTCCAAGTCGGAGTCACCTTCCCAGGCTCCCTAACCCTGCCTATGCTGTCAACAGCCAAGGACTGGTATCACCTGCGGGGGTACCTCTGGAGAAGGGGTTTGCAGCAGCTTTGGTGCCCCAGCCTGGCTGTGGCAGCAGCTGGAGGGTGCAGGGGTTACACAGGAGCTACTTTTGCAGAGCACTTAGGAAAGCTGCATTGAGGGATCTCTGGCCAAACCTGAACTTCAGACCTGACTCCCATCAGGGAGGGAAGTTCATGCCTGGTACTTTCGTGATCCCTCAGGACAAACTGAGAGAGGGAAATCCCACAGCAGGATTCTTGCTCCCCACAACACATATGCAAAGGTATTGTGGGATGGGGCAGGGGGTTTCCTCCTGAGTTAATCACACAAGGAAGGCAGAGGCAACCATGAAGAAGCAGGAGCTGCACCCAAACTGTCCCTTTGCTCCCAGCCAAATGGTGGCTGATGCTGATCTGCCTGGACCCACAGACCCAGGGGGCCTGGCAAAACAGAGGTGTGAATCACTGTGAGGGAGAAAAAACCTTCCAGTAGCAAGGGCAGTGCTATGGGTAGCAAAACCAAGGACTGCTGAAAGCCAAAGAGCATGGTAGGAGGGGGCAGAAGTCCACTGAGGTCTCCCCTGTCATGCAAGAAGAACAGATAAATACCAAGATCCATGTCAATAAGTGGGAGGAAATTAGGCCTTTTCTCCAATGCTGGCAGTTTCTTGCTTATGTTAAGAGGAATTGCAACTCATTTCATACCTAACTCTGTGACAAAAAAGGTGTTATTCAGAGGGTAGAGACGAACCTCGTGCTGCCTGCTGCTAGTCTTGGGGCAAGCAGGCAGGGATGAATTTTTCTGCTGCAAGAAGCGGTCAGCAGTTCAATGCTGCTGGGCTTATTGGAATCAACTGATGGCTGTGGTATTAAAAAAACCTCAAAAAAGTCCAGTGTGGGAAAGTGCATCAGCCTTACGGCCAGGAGCTCTGTCCCTGCTGAATCCAAGGGGCATTTCAGCAACCCCACCAAGAGGTGAGGGCTTTGGAAAGCCCTGCTTCAGGACTGCTTTTCATGCCTGAGTCCACCAGCACCGTTGTGCTTTACCGAGCCTGAGGGTCCCAGATTTATTCCACCAAAGCCTGTGATGATCAGCATGCTCACCATGCAAACCCCTGCAGCCCTGGTCCCCGGGAGCAGCCATAGCTGTGCTTTTTAGGAGGGATTCTTCTGAATCCCTCTTTCTGCCCTTGCATGACCCACACCCTGGTGAGAGTTTCGGTAAGAGCGGGCAGCTGGGAGTCGGACAAGTTGGACACCGCTGTGGGTGGCAATGTGGGTTGCTTCTTCCCTCCCAAAGGATAGGGAAAAGGGATGAGCACAAATGTGGCACATCAGAGCTTTTAAGTGGCCCCAAGTCCGGGTGTATGCCCTGAGCATGGCATCAGCAGGGTCAGAATAGGGGGGAGGGAGTGGGCCAGGGCACCAACAGGTTGTGGGGCTAGGACCCCATCTGTCATTCCTCTTGAAATCTTCATCCCTGACAGCTGGGCAGGGAGATGTTTGCTCCTTCCTGCTCACTTATTTTTATTGCTGGGTTGACAGAGATCATGCAGCACGTTGCTTTGTGTTCCCCAGGGCAGCACTGCTCCGGACCTGGCACTTCGCACCTGGGTGGAAAGGGGCTCCTGGCAGGGCAGATCAGCCACTCCCGGTAAGTGGCCCTGAACCAAGCACCACAAGATCCCTGGCAAAGCAGGACACTAAACAGGGGTGCAGCAAGGGAGGGCTCAGCCCTGAGCTAGACCAGCTCAGACTGGGAATTCAAATGGGTCGTGGAGTGTCAGGGGAAGGGGCAGGAGATTTTCCCCAAAGTGGGACATGAGAAGTAGCTGTACTTACCCACTGCCTACCTTTAATTGCTGGCTGCAGGGCTGGGGGCATGTGGGCTCACCCACCTCTGTGGGGAGGGAGCACGACTGCAGCTCAGTGAGGGGATCCCATCGATGAGCCAAAGGGATTGCCCTCTCCCAATGGCTGGGGTGCCTGAGTGCACAACCGAGCATAAACTGGGGTGCAGCGAGGCCATAAGGAGGGGTGCAGGGAGGCTGGGCGCTGCTGGTGGGGCAGATGTCTCGTGTTGAAGCTCAGAGGGGGTGGCTTTGGGTGCTCCCACTGTATGAGCTTTCTCCCCTTTTCTCTGGCAGCCATGCCCCACTTCTTGGATTGGTTCGTGCCAGTGTATTTGATGATCTCCATTCTCATCCTGGTGGGCTTTGGAGCTTGCATTTACTACTTTGAGCCAGGACTCCAGGAAGCCCATAAGTGGCGAACGCAGAGGCCAATCATGGAACGAGACCTTCGGAAGACACTGATGATTCGGGACAACCTGGCCTTTGGGGTGCCTGAGGTCTGACACACTGCCCATCAAGTCCAGAAGAGCCTCTCCTGGGTGGGCAGCAGCACACAAGCCTTGGTAGGGATGACAGTCTCGCCCTGCACAAGTGGGGCTGATAGTCACTTTGCTCTTTCATGACCTGGATCTCGTACTCACCACTCGCCTTTCTGCCCCATTGCTTCTTAGGCAAGGTTTGTGTGGCACAGTAGACTCGGTGCTTCCCACATGCTCACAGCCCTCCACCCAGCCAAGGAATTCTGCTCCTCCCCATGGCCGAGACTGATGAATCACTCAAATGAAAAGTCCCTTGTTAATCACTTGAGTTTGAGCTGCCTGGCATCTTGTCATGACCTTCAGTAGGAAAGGTCTCTGCAGGGGTGCCAGGCTTGCAGAGGGATACAGAGCCTTTTACTCCTATTCACTGGGTTAAAGCTAGCCCAGACTGTTTAAGTCCAGGGGTATTTTGGGGGAAATAGATGGGATTTCAGTTTAGATCATTGCTTCAGCTGAGGTCTTCGCAGGACTCACCCTTGGTGCTGGGATGGTAAGCTTGCTGAAGCTCTGTGCAGAGGGGCCAAGGGCTCAGCGAGCCCTAGAGACTGAATGTCTTTATCCCTGCTAAAGGCACACCACTTTTCTGTGTCTTTTTGGGAGATGGAGAACATCCATCCACCCACCTGTCCATTCCAGATACCCTACATTCAAATTAAAGATTTTTGCTAAACAGGTTTGTCCAAGTCCTGTGTCAAGCTGAAAATATTCTGCAGCTCTCCATGAAGGGGTGCTGCCAGAATTATCACATAAGCCTCTCCCAATCTGCCTGACCTTCTGTCTGTCTGCTGCAGAGTGAGATGGGATGGACTGGGAGGCAGCTTGTACTTGTTCGGTCCCCTGTACTCCGGAGTCCTATGGCGTGGATGGGCTCTCCCTTAACTGTCATCCCACTGAAAACTGTGAAGCATCCCTTGACCCCCTTTCCCTGCATGTGACTGGTAATGGGCACTGAGCCTCTTGGCAAAACGGGCCCATTGCACCACCTCCACCTTCTGGCCCCAAGCTGTATAATATGGGTCTGCCACAGAATCCCATGTTTATAGACTTTGCACCTTCTGCACTGCCCCAAGGCTGATCGGCTACCAAAGTGCTGTATGAAGGTGTGATGCTGGAGCTAAGAGGGATATTCACATCTTCTCCTTCCCTGCCAGCCCAGTGCAATGCCCAGTCTGTACAAGGAGGTTTGCAGGAGCTCTGAACTTGGCAGGAGGTTGTGTCAAGAACATACGCTCACGTCTCCTCCCACCCCAACACCACCCTTTGGATGCAGTAGGTGCAGCAGTGCTACCTGTGAGCACTCTGGACACAGCAAGGTCCTGTGTGTCCCATTCCTGCATGTCCCAGAGGACGTCAGCCAGTGCCATCACCCCATGTGCACATGCCTCCTCGTCCTGTGCTGTCACCTGGGCCTGCCAGTCTTGGGGCAACCCACATCCCCAGCATCCTCCCAGGGTGCCAAATCTGTGCCATAGTCCCCAATGGCTCCTTTGGGTAGCAGGTGTCCTTGGGCCAGCTGCCCAAACCTGGCACAGATCCTGGATGGGCCTGTGTCACTCAATCTCTCTCGGGAACCTGTCAGTGGAAGTTTTCTCCTGCATTCCCAAAGTCATTCTGCCCACGACTCGCCACAGAAACCGAGCAAAAAGAAGATGACAAACAGGTGAGGGCTGGACTGGAGAGAAACCAGTTAGTCATTTCTCCTGGCTTACGTTTCATGTTGTTTAGCCCTGACACAATCAGTAGTTAGCCAGGTATTTTCCACAGGCGTGAAGGACAGTATTGCCAACAGTGTCAAAGCTCTCCCCTGTGGAATAAAGTGACAAACTGCACGGCCAAAGCCTTATTCTCCTGTTGTTCCCCCTGGGAGCCGCTTCCCTCCAGCTCCGAGTAGTCAGCAAGGACCAGTTTGCAGCGAGGTTTCCTTTACAGCAGGGTAGGGCTTCATCTGCCTGGTTTCTGTGCCAGCTACGCTGCGGGGCTATCTGGGAATAATTAAGCGAAAGGCAAATGCTGCCTGAAAACTGAGACTATTTCTCCCCTGTGGGACCTGTACAGCCAGAGGGATTTCAGGGGAGAGGGAAATAGTCACAGATACTGCATTAAACTGCGTGAAGCGTCAGAGAAGATACTTAGTGCCGGAAATAGTGCGCAGCATCAGGTTGCTCTTTCTCACCTTATCTGTCTCTTTGCCTTTAAAGCGGCAAAGAAATTACACAACCCTGAGCCCTGCCTTCCCCCAGCACTCCCCATAACTTGTGGGTCACAGGACAGTGGTCTCCCTCCAACCCTCAGCCTGGCCACCTGAAGGCAGGCAAGCATTGCCCCTGCTGTGCTGTGGGTGCTGTGGATGCCCAACTCACCTTCTCTTTGCTCCTGTTTGCCCATCAAACCACACATACTCTTACCCGACCCACCAAAACACATTTCTCCCTCCCTCCTTGGTTATTGTGTCACCCTTCAAAGTCCTTTTTATAGTGAGGAAGGTGCAAAGCAACAAGCTGACTCCCTGTAATCAATGCCCTCTTAACCCTGAAAATGCCCCAAAGCTGGCAAAAATTAGGAAACAATCAGAATAATGAAGAAGCAGAAGAAAAGAAGGGAAAGAAGTATCAACCTGGATGAACACCCAGTGGGCAAACACTGACCTTCCTCAGCGCAGCATGAATTGTTGAACTGGAATCTGCCATTTGAGGAAAAAAAAGAAAAGAAGAAAGGAAGGGAAAACATTTCAAAAATTTAGAGATTTTAATTTTTATTTAAACCCATTGTCCTCAGGAGCAGGCAGCACAGGTCCGACCTGGTCGGTCTGCACCTCTCCTCCATCTCCCACCATGGCAGTGGGGCAGAGGGCTGTGGTGAGAGGCTGCTGGTGGTGTGGGGCTGTCCGTGGCATGGGGCTGCCCATGGCGTGGGGCTGCTGGTGGCAGAGGCCAGGAAGGCGCTGGGACAGCAGTGACTGTGGCGCCAGGCGTGGGAGCGAGCTGGGCAGGCCACAAGTGCCCCATTGTCCTGGCCGGAGGCGGGATGGCTGGTCTGCAGGGCTGCCCCTGGAAGACAGCAGCTCCAGGGAGTGCTGCGCCCCAGGACGCACAGACTGCCGGCAACAAAGAAGCCTTGGGCCCCCCAGCCCAGCACTACCTGCC
>NW_010411739.1:556-785 GCF_000710305.1 Buceros rhinoceros silvestris | reverse complement strand
CAGCCCCACCATGCCCCAGCCCGCCCCAGTCCCATGGCGCAGGTACCGTGGGAGAAGGGACACAGGGTGGCCCGCAGTGGGTCCTGGGTCTCTGGCCAGACCTGGAGGGGAGAGAGAAAAGAGAAAGGATTTGGGGTGTCTCCACTGACTGTGACCAGGCTGTCCCCCCTGGGACGCCAGGAGGGGTCGCGCGGTGCCCTCCAGCCGGGCACCCACCTGCAGGCAGAGG
>NW_010411739.1:0-257 GCF_000710305.1 Buceros rhinoceros silvestris | reverse complement strand
CACAGACACAGCCTTCCCGGGGACAAGGCCAGGGTCTGGCCAGGGCAGCGGAGGTCAGGGAAGAGGTTCATACTCACCACGGTCACTGTGTGCTCCAGACCGCTGGTGCCGTGGCTCTGGTTGTGGTAGAGCCGGAGGGTGTAGCTGTGCCCTGGTGTGAGCCCCTGCACTTCCACGACCACCTCCTTTGGCCCCGGGGAGACCTGGAGCCTGGGCACTGCACCAGAGGTAGCTCAGGGCACCCAGCACCCGGCAGC
>NW_010411738.1:924-1224 GCF_000710305.1 Buceros rhinoceros silvestris | reverse complement strand
CCGGGCTGGAGCGCGGAGCCACGCGACGCCGAGGCCAAGCGCCGGGAGTGGGCGAGCGCATTTGGTGCTCGTTGTGCCGCCCGCAGCTGGGACATCGGTGCTGGGGAGCAGAGCCCAGGAGGTGACGCCGGCCCTGCAGACGGGTAAGGAGGGTACTTGGGTGTCGTGGGCCTCGTGCCAGTGTCCCCACTTGTGGGCAGGGACCTCATGGCCTCCGTGTCTCCAGCCTGTGTTTCCCTGTGTGGCCTCCAGCTGCTGGAGCTTTCCAGGGAATGGGGCTTCAACCTGCCCCAGCAGGAT
>NW_010411738.1:0-584 GCF_000710305.1 Buceros rhinoceros silvestris | reverse complement strand
CCTGTGTAGGGCAGCGGGGACCCCCCCACCCCCTGTGGGGTGTCTTTGCTCCTGCATCCAGGTGGCCCTGATCCCCCTCCTCCTGCCCCCGGGGCTGGGGACCCTATTGGAGGCCCAGACCCCTTTCTCTGCTCCGAGGGGAGGGTTGGCCTGAGCGCCCCATGAGTCTGGCAGCCTCCTCGCCCTCCCCAGACCCCAAATCCTGCCCCAGCCTTTGGGGGGACTTCCTGGAGGTGCCACCCCCATGGTGTGGAGAGGGGGGGAGTGTCCTGGACACACAGCCTGGTGTTTGGTCCTCCCTGTGCCTCAGTTTCCCCCGAGTGCTGCTGGAGGGAGGTTCAGGGCAGGGCAGAGCCCATGTCAGCTGGAGCTTGAACAACTTCAGGGTCTCTTCTCATCTCCCCGAGCAGCAACATCTGTCTCATGGACCCCAGCAATGCCCTGGCTGCCCCCACTGATATGGAACTTCCCTGCTGCAAGCCGCCCAGCCCCGCTGAGGAGGAGAGAGACCCCCTCGAGACACCCAGCCCCATGGGGGAGGAAAAGGACCCTGCTGAGACAGCCAGCTCCACCGAGGAGGAGAG
>NW_010411737.1:4519-4943 GCF_000710305.1 Buceros rhinoceros silvestris | reverse complement strand
GCTCTGTACCCAATATTCCTGTGGGGTTAGGTGGAACGTCTTAGGAAACGTGGATGGCATCAGAGTCCCCTGAAGAGCCGTGTTCTCCCCGGTGGAGGTGAGCCCTGGCTGGCCGAGCCCGGCAGCTGGGCCACATCAAGGTTTCCCTTCAAGTCCCTGGGCCGGGCTGCTGGCGGGTACGGGGAGGTGTCGGGGAACTGCAGCTCATAAAGCCGTGGCAGCTGATGCCACTCGAGTATCCGGCTTTATTTCATTACGTCTTATTTTGCTGAAATCCCAGTAGAATTCCAGTTGACCGTAACCCTTTAATCTCAAATCAAGGCCAGCCTCTGCTTGGCGTTTTGTAAGTGGAGACATGAAAGGAGCCAGCTTTAAAAAAACCCTCCTGCCATTTCGGTTCCAAGCGGCTAGCAGGGAACAGGGT
>NW_010411737.1:4018-4384 GCF_000710305.1 Buceros rhinoceros silvestris | reverse complement strand
GCGGCGAGCTGAGAATAGGGTCACTTTTCAGCAAGAAAAGTGACCGTTTTAGTTAAAAATGAAAATGGTCAGTTCTGGGCCCCATCCATTCCTGGAGGAAGCTGGTGCTGGGATGACGCTGGTTTCTGCTGGCTGGGACCCAGCGTTTCGCGGCTCAAATGGCTCATGTATGCGGTTCCTTGTGCTGGGCCATTCTGGGGACCAGATTTCCCCCCGTTCCAGCCCCTGAGCCGCTCTCCTCACACGGTTACTGCTGGGGGTGCTGTGGGGGGTTCCACAGCCCACCCCCGTGGCCCACCCCCGCAGGCATCCCCGGCAGGAGCTGGCGTCGGAGGAGTCGAGTGGCAAAGGGGGATGTCGGCTGCT
>NW_010411737.1:2928-3624 GCF_000710305.1 Buceros rhinoceros silvestris | reverse complement strand
CAAAGCGGCCAGTCTTGGGAAGTTCTGTGCCCTGGGAGAGGCTCTTTGGCTGCTCTCTGTCGTGGTGGGTTTTGGAAGAGCAGGGCAGCCTGGTCTGGTGAGGAAGGGACCTGTCTGGGCACCTCCCTGCAGCTTGGAGCTCCACTCCAGGCAGCAGCCACCCCAGATCCACTCCTACATAAGCCGGTGGCACGGTCGACCACCCATCCTGTGGTTCCGATGCCGCCGCGGATGGCAGCCCAGGAATAGCATCCCCAGCTGCGGCAGCTTGAACCTCAAATACCCGCTCTCCCGAGCCCTCACTTATCTTCAAAGCTCTCCAGCATGAAAGCAGGTCTGGCAGAGCAGATAAGCCCATTGCCTGGAAGGTGATGGCGTTGCTCAAGCCTCTGCTCACAGGAGAGGGCTGCAAGGGGAGACCCTGGGCTGGGGAGGGGGTGCAGGGACTCAGGACCTTGCCCGTGCCACACTGTCCCTTTGAGGGGGGCTTGTGCTTCTCTGTCGCCTGGAGAGAAGCAAAATGGGACTGGGTGACCGCAGTCCCAGGGCACGAGGGTGTGAACCAGGGCTGTGGCCGCTCCTGGAGTGTAGTCCATCCTTCCGGCTGTGAGACAGTGGGGTCAGCCAGGGCGGAGGAGCCCACGGGGAAAGGAGCAGGGCTGGACCCCATGGGATGCCTGGAAAGAGGAGAGGTGG
>NW_010411737.1:1959-2580 GCF_000710305.1 Buceros rhinoceros silvestris | reverse complement strand
TGGACTGCCGGCCAAGGCTTGGCATTAAAGTGGATCCGAGGATACCAGGAGGGGAGCGTGGGTTAGGCGGGGAAGCGACGGGATCAAGTGAGCAGCCCCGAGGGCAGCCTGGCCGCTGCCTTGCCGGGGGTGGCGCTCCCCAGGACCGCGGCCGGGGGGGCTCCAGCCCGGTTTTCTCGTGGTGCAAAGCACGACGGCATGAGTCTGAACGTGGGGTGCGGAGGTGCCGGCACCTCCCACCCGCACCGAGGCTCGGCAGCGCTGAGATGGGTCGGACCCACGGCTGGGAGGGTGCTTTGACTCATGGGTGATAAGGGCCTCACCCAGGAGAGAGTTTTTGTGTGTGCCCTGGGCTCAGTTTGTGCAGGTTGAACTGGCCGGGCGGTGTGGAGGGCGCAGGGCCCTTTCATCAGGGCCGGGATCTCACGGCGGGTTGCAGGAGGGCAATGGAGATCGTCAGGTCCAGCAGCGAAGTCCTGGCTGCAGAAAGCCTGGTCTGGGCTCTCTGCAGGCTGCAGAGCATGGAGCTGCTCTGGATCTTGCTCTCTGGTTCAGCAAGACGGTGAGGCTTGTCACTTCTGGGAGTTCCTTGTCACCAGGCTGATACCAGCCAGCAGCTAA
>NW_010411737.1:570-1619 GCF_000710305.1 Buceros rhinoceros silvestris | reverse complement strand
GGAGGGCAGCAGCGTGCCGGGGATGCCGGCAAATGGTCCTCACCAGCGGTCAGACCCAAGGCTCAGCCGATGCTCTGGGACAGCAGCAGGGTCATACATCCCCCTCCCCCCGCTCAATTTATCAAGGCTGGTGGCCTGGTGACATCCAGGACTGTCCCAGCTTCCAGCCAGACCCCACAGCCCGGCTCAGGAGGGGGCCACCCTGGGTGCCCTGAGTGGGTTGTCAGAGAGGAGGAGGACAAGCCATCCCCGCGGTGCTCCTGTGCTGTCCTCAGGGACGCTCGTGCAGGGCTGCCACTGCTCAGCCCCCGTGATGGGGTGGTCCTGACTCAGTTCCCCTCGGCCACAGACGGGCTGTGGGACTTTGGGCAGGACGCTGAGGGCGGACGCCTTCTGCAGCTTGCTGCTTTTTCATCCTTTTTTCCCCCTCTCCCTGCGGTGGCTCCTGTCGGAGGGCTCGCCATGACGGTTCCCACTCACCCATCTGCCTGCCTTGGAAAGCGGAGTGTTTCCCGGGCAGGGATGGAGCAGAGGCTGTGGGTGCTTGAGGGGAGGAGGGTCGGGGCTGCCAGTTTGTGCCCTGGGAAAATGCCCGGGGAGCTGAAGGGCAGCGCGTTTGCGCTCGGCTTCGCATCCAAATCGGGGTCAGAGCCAGGAATCTCCGTCCCCCAAGAGCGTTGCGGTGCCAGCGCCGGTGGCACGGTGCCCAGGCTCCCCGGCCTTGGGGCGAGGAGCAGGGCAAATCCCGCTTGAAGGCAAAGGTTATGGGCGGGAAGGAAGCCATCGCAGAGCAAACTCCACCGCGTTGAACCGCACCGGGCTTTGGCACCGCAAATAGAAGGGCAAGGACAAAATTAGCCCCCGGGGTTGCAGCATGGATGCAGAGAGGATGTTTTGGGGCTGGGGGGTGGCTCTCCCACCACCCCCCAGAGCCCTGAGTCATGGGTAAGTCGATGTCCTGCAGCGCTGCAGCTGTAAGACAATCTCCAGGAGCAGAAATGATGAGCAGCCTTCGGGGTAGGCACCTGAGCCCTTGCAGCCCGCAGCCA
>NW_010411737.1:0-337 GCF_000710305.1 Buceros rhinoceros silvestris | reverse complement strand
AAGGCACAGGGACCGGCCGGGGGGGGCACCCGGGAAAACCCAGCAGGAGCCTGTCTCTGGCTTTTGGCGCGGGGTCGGGGAGCACATCTAAGGCGAGGGGCGAGGGGCCGTCCCGGGCCGCCAGCGGTGGTGGCCGCATTTGGGGTGGGTTTGGAGGAAGGAAGACTGTGGGCATGGACCTGGAAGCAAAATGTTTTCACGCTCCTGTGCAAGCCCGGCTACAAGAGAGAAAAAGCCCCGTCTCACCCCAACCTGCACTTCTTCCCCCTGGGGAGATGCCAGGAAACACCTTCCGGCTGCACTGGGACCTTGGTGCAATTTTGGGGGGTTACAGCAG
>NW_010411736.1:5937-6229 GCF_000710305.1 Buceros rhinoceros silvestris | reverse complement strand
GTAGAGAAAGGCTCGCCTCGAGGGGTTAAAAGCTTTAAAAATAGCGATTTATCGATGATTCCCCCCCCAGGACCCTCCTCTTTGCTCTGAACTGTGTGTAAAGCACTTCCCTCCTCCACCCCCCGCCCCAACATAACTTTCGCCGTTTCCTTTATTATCAGCCAAAAAAACCAAATTATTATTATATACCGCACCTAAGTTTGGCCAAAAAAATAACTCCAAGAGGGCGGTTTGGCGCCTCCCCCACCCCTTTGTCCCGGAGGAGGTTGGTTTTCCCCCCCCAGCATGGGGG
>NW_010411736.1:5006-5259 GCF_000710305.1 Buceros rhinoceros silvestris | reverse complement strand
TTTGCCCGCAACGCCGCCAAAACGGTTTAAAAAGTTAAAAAAAAGAGTCGCCAAAAGGTAAAAAAGTTGCAAAGAAAGTCGCAAAAAGTAAAAAAAGTCGCAAAAGGTAAAAAAAGTCGCAAAAAAGTTAAAAAAGTCGCAAAAAAGTTGCAAAAAGTTAAAAAAGTCGCAAAAAAGTCGCAAAAAGTTAAAAAAGTCACAAAGAAAGTCGCAAAAAGTAAAAAAAGTTGCAAAAAGTTAAAGAAAAAGACGC
>NW_010411736.1:2925-4454 GCF_000710305.1 Buceros rhinoceros silvestris | reverse complement strand
CCCCCCAAATGCAAATTAAGGCGATTAAGGGCTCGGCGCAAATTTCAATTAATATTCGTGGAATTGCGGCGCAAAAAAAGGGGCCGGGGGGCCCTTTCCGCGGGGCCCGACGCCGGGTTCTGCGCCCAGCCCCTGCCCCGGCTCGAAATCCGCCTCCGAGTCCGGCAACGGGGGCGGTTTTCCACCCGCTGCCACCCGAATCGCCGCGGCAGTGGGAAAATTGGACTGGTTTGGCCCAAACTGGGCTGGTTGGGCCAAAATTTTAGTGATATGGCCAAAATTGTACTGATTTGGCCCAAAATTCTACTGATTTGATGAAAATGTTAGTGATTTAGTCAAGATTTTTGAGATTTGGCCCAAAATTTTACTGGTTTGACCAAAATTTGCTGGTTTGGCCCAAAATTTTACTGATTTGGCCAATATTTTACTGGTTGAGCTCAAATTTTACTGATTTGGCCCAAAATTTTACTGATTTGGCCCAAAAATTTCCTGATTTGGCCCAAAAATTTACTAGTTTGGCCCAAATTTTACTGATTTGGCCAATATTTTACTGGTTGAGCTCAAATTTTACTGGTTTGGCCAAAATTTTACTGATTTGGCCCAAAAATTTACTAGTTTGGCCCAAATTTTACTGATTTGGCCAATATTTTACTGGTTGGGCTCAAATTTTACTGGTGTGGCCAAAAATTTTACTGATTTGGCCCAAAAATTTCCTGATTTGGCCCAAAAATTTACTAGTTTGGCCCAAATTTTACTGATTTGGCCAATATTTTACTGGTTGGGCTCAAATTTTACTGGTGTGGCCAAAAATTTTACTGATTTGGCCCAAAAATTTCCTGATTTGGCCCAAAAATTTACTAGTTTGGCCCAAATTTTACTGATTTGGCCAATATTTTACTGGTTGGGCTCAAATTTTACTGGTGTGGCCAAAAATTTTACTGATTTGGCCCAAAAATTTCCTGATTTGGCCCAAAAATTTACTAGTTTGGCCCAAATTTTACTGATTTGGCCAATATTTTACTGGTTGGGCTCAAATTTTCCTGATTTGGCCAAAATTTTACTGATCTGAACACAATTTTACTGATTTGGCCCGAATTTGAGTGGTTTGGCCAAAATTGCATTGGTTTAGCCCAAGTTCTCCTGGTTTGGCCGCAATGGGAGCGGTTTTGCCGCGATGGTGGCAGCTGGGGCGCGGCGCCGGCGGGTTTCTCCGTTCCGGACTCAAGGAATCGCTTTGTGCTGGTGAATTTCGTTGGCGTTTTCTCGTGCTTTGTCCTGGGCTGGAAAAGCCAAACCGGCTCTTGCCGGGCAGCGGCGAGCGCCGGGAGTGGGGGTTAACCCCCTCCGGTGGGCGAGATCACGGCGACACGGCGCGAAACGAGGCGCCAAAACCCCTCACGGTTCATTTGGGCCCTTTACGGGCTGGAAAGTGCCATCAAAATCCTCCTTTTTTTTTAAATTCGGGATTTTTCCTGTTTTTCCCGGCGGGAGTTGGGTCGAGGTGTCGTTAGACCCGTGTTAACGAGGGG
>NW_010411736.1:0-2705 GCF_000710305.1 Buceros rhinoceros silvestris | reverse complement strand
GAGTCGAGTCGGGGCCGAAGCGGGTGAAAATCCCATCAAAAAGGGGATTTTGAGGGCTGGGGGCGGCTCAGGGGATGGTCGAGAATTTGGGGGAAATCCCGCGGGATCGGGAGGGGTTTGGCCCCCGCGAAGGCACGACGGGAAATTGGGGGGGGACGGGGGGGGCGTGGCCTGAAAAGGGCAAAATTTGGCCCGAAAAGGAGCTAAATTCTGCCCTAAAAAGAGTAAAATTCAGCCTTAAGTGAAATTCTGCTCTAAAAAGGAGCAAAATTCCACCCTGAAAGCGCCGTTGGTGGGTGTGAGGCCGTTGGTTGGTGGGTGTGAGGCCGTTGGTGGGTGTGAGGCCGTTGGTGGGTGTGAGGCCGTTGGTGGGTGTGAGGCCGTTGGTGGGTGTGAGGCCGTTGGTGGGTGTGAGGCCGTTGGTGGGTGTGAGGCCGTTGGTGGGTGTGAGGCCGTTGGTGGGTGTGAGGCCGTTGGTGGGTGTGAGGCCGTTGGTGGGTGTGAGGCCGTTGGTGGGTGTGAGGCCGTTGGTGGGTGTGAGGCCGTTGGTGGGTGTGAGGCCGTTGGTGGGTGTGAGGCCGTTGGTGGGTGTGAGGCCGTTGGTGGGTGTGAGGCCGTTGGTGGGTGTGAGGCCGTTGGTGGGTGTGAGGCCGTTGGTGGGTGTGAGGCCGTTGGTGGGTGTGAGGCCGTTGGTGGGTGTGAGGCCGTTGGTGGGTGTGAGGCCGTTGGTGGGTGTGAGGCCGTTGGTGGGTGTGAGGCCGTTGGTGGGTGTGAGGCCGTTGGTGGGTGTGAGGCCGTTGGTGGGTGTGAGGCCGTTGGTGGGTGTGAGGCCGTTGGTGGGTGTGAGGCCGTTGGTGGGTGTGAGGCCGTTGGTGGGTGTGAGGCCGTTGGTGGGTGTGAGGCCGTTGGTGGGTGTGAGGCCGTTGGTGGGTGTGAGGCCGTTGGTGGGTGTGAGGCCGTTGGTGGGTGTGAGGCCGTTGGTTGGTGGGTGTGAGGCCGTTGATTGGTTGGTGTGATGCCGTTGGTGGGTAGGCAGCCGCTGTCTGCGCCGCCCCCGTGTTGCGTCCCCCCGGTCCCGCCCGGCCAAACCCACGTGGTTCATTTTAATTGATCCTTCGATTCTTGCGCCCGAAAGTTCCCGATTTTTCCAAATTCTTTAATTTCTTTGATTTTTTTGATTTATTTTTCTCATCCTGCTTTAAAATCTGTCTTTTGGGTCAAACCATCGGGCGGGTTCGGCGTCACGAGGAACCTCCCATAATCCCCCACCCCAAGCCTTAACTGGTCCTTCTGCGGGGCCCTTGCTGCCAGAAGGACCTTGAGGGAGGTGGAGTGTGTCCAGAGAAGGGTCTGGAGAAGGGGAAGGAGGGTCTGAAGACTGTGGAGAGGGTCTGGAGAACGTGGAGGAGGGTCTGGAGAACTTGTGGA
Organism: Buceros rhinoceros silvestris; assembly: GCF_000710305.1. NCBI lineage: Eukaryota > Metazoa > Chordata > Aves > Bucerotiformes > Bucerotidae > Buceros > Buceros rhinoceros. The sequence continues at coordinate 1,277 of NW_010411736.1, read as the reverse complement.
AGGGTCTAGAGAAGGTGGAGGAGTGTCTGGAGACCATGGAGAAGGTCTCGAGAATGTGGTGAAGGGTCTGGAGACCATGGAGAGGGTCTGGAGAATGTGGTGAAGGGTCTGGAGACCATGGAGAGGGTCTGGAGAAGGTGGAGGAGGGTCTGAAGAACTTGTGGGAGGGTCCAACACTGAAGGTTCTCGTTGGTGCGCTCCTCACAGGGAGGATGGAGAGCTGGAGGAGGGCGAGCTGGAGGATGACGGGGGCGAGGAGCCGCAGGACCCCGCGGAGCGGCGGAACCGGGGGCGCAAGGAGAAGAGCGAGAAGCACCACAGCGACTCGGAGGAGGAGAAGAGCCACCGGCGGGGCAAGCGCAAGCGGCGGAAAGAGCGCGAGAAGGAGAAGAGGCGCTCCAAGAAGAAGAGGAAGTCCAAGCACAAGGTGGGCCCTGAGAACGGGGGCGCGGGGGCACTTTGGGGCGATTTGGGGGCATTCTTGGTCATCTTTGGTCATTTTGAGTAGTTTTTGGTCATCTTGGGTCATTTTTGGTCATCTGTGTCAGTTTTGGGTCATCTTGGGTCTTTTTGGGTCATCTTCGGTAATTTTTGATCATTTTTGGTCATCTTGGGTCATTTTGGGGTCTTTTTTGGTCATTTTGGGTCATTCTTCGTCATCTTTGGGTCATCTTGGGTCATTATTAATAATTTTTTGTCATCTTTGGTCATTTTGGGGTCATCTTGGGTCATTTTTGGGTCATCTTGGATCATCTTGGGTCATTTTTGGGTCATCTTGGATCATCTTTGGTCACTTTTGGTCATATTTTGGTCATCTTGAGTAGTTTTTGGTCATTTTTGGTCATTTTGGGTCATCTTTGGGTCATGTTGGGTTATTTTTGGCCATTTTTGGCCATTTTTTTGTAATTCTGGGTCATTCTTAGTCATCTTGGGTCATTTTTGGTCATTTTTTAGTCTTTTTTGGTCATCTTTGGTCAATTTTAGTCAATTTTTGGCCACTCTTGGTCATTTCGGGTCATTTTTTGGTCAATTTTGGTCATTTTTTGGTAGTTCTTAGTCACTTTTGGTCAATTTTGGGACAATTTTGGGTGAGTCAGCTGGCCCAGGGGTGGTCCAGCGGCCCACCCTGACCCCCCCGTGGTGGCCCTTGCCCCCACAGCGCCACGCATCCTCCAGCGAGGACTTCTCCGACTACAGCGAGGACTCAGAGTTCAGCCCCCCCGAGAAGAGCCACCGCAAGTACCGCGAGTACAGTCCCCCCTACGGGCCGGTGAGTG
>NW_010411735.1:1829-2043 GCF_000710305.1 Buceros rhinoceros silvestris | reverse complement strand
AATTCCCCAGGCGATGGTGGAACCCACCCGGGCACGGTGCCCGGAGCACAGCCCCGCCAGTGTGCGCAGGGCTGCCAGCATCAGGTCGGCCTTGGCCGTGTCGAGCAGCTGTGTCAGCAGCCGCACACCGTCGCTCTGGAATATTTTCTCTGCTCCAGCCTCCTCTCGCGCCAGCACGATCAGGTTCTGCGCAGCCTGGGGAAGGGGAGTTGTG
>NW_010411735.1:1096-1651 GCF_000710305.1 Buceros rhinoceros silvestris | reverse complement strand
CGGGCGGGAGCTGCCTGGGCAGCCAGAACAGCCACCTTCCATGCCCCGTCTCCAGGGAGCTCACAGCACAGGTGGGAGGCCCGGCCTCACCCAGGCAGCACTGCCCAGCCAGCAGCACCATTCCTCCCCTCCTCACCTCCCAGCCAAATCGCGCTGCCCTCGCCCCCCTAGAGCTCAGACCTTTTGCTTCTTGTCCTCATCCTTTTCTTGAGTATCCAGCAAGATCTGGAACATCTGCTCCACCTTTGAGTCCGTGCAGGACATAGTCCTCATCTGAGACAGAGCAGAGAGTGCAGCTCAGCCCTCACGGCCTCCCTGAGCCCACCACAGCCCCTGGGGGGTCTGAGCAGCCCCCTGCACTGCTCCCTGCTCACCTTCTCATGCATGCTGCTCCCCAGGGCACGCAGGGCCTCCTGGAAGGCCTTGTTCTTGGGCTCCAGGCTCAGGCAGCGCTGCAGGTCACTGACCGCCTGGTCCAGGCGGCCCAGCTTTTGCAGCGCCTGGCTGCGGCGGAACAGCGCCTTCACGTCCCGGCCGTCGGCCTCGATGGCTGCG
>NW_010411735.1:572-877 GCF_000710305.1 Buceros rhinoceros silvestris | reverse complement strand
CGTGTCCCTTCCCCCGGCCAGCCTCCACCAGCGGTACCTTTAGATGCATCAGCCTCTGCCTTGGCGTAATCCTCCTGCAGAGAGAGAGAGGGTCAGCAAGAGGGACCACCTGCCTGGGCAGCTCTGCCCGGCCCACTGCCGGCAGAGGCCGTGTCCCTTCCCCCGGCCAGCCTCCACCAGCGGTACCTTTAGATGCATCAGCCTCTGCCTTGGCGTAATCCTCCTGCAGAGAGAGAGAGGGTCAGCAAGAGGGACCACCTGCCTGGGCAGCTCTGCCCGGCCCACTGCCGGCAGAGGCAGCACCC
>NW_010411735.1:0-276 GCF_000710305.1 Buceros rhinoceros silvestris | reverse complement strand
CCCCCCATCTACTCGAGCCCCCAGAGCTCCTTGTGCTCCCCCTTGTCTCTCAGTAGGAGATCAGAGACTTTGTGACTGCCTGGGGAACGCCCCAGAGCATAACACACAGCACGGGCGTGGACAAGAGTGCCCTGTCCCAGCCCCGACAGCCCAGACAGAAGGTGAGGGAGCACGGGACAGCAGGCAGGACCAGGAGAAAAGGCAAACAGAGAGAACACCAGACAGTGCCCTGCCTTGGGACTGACAGCCGGCAAAGGTAGAGGGGCTGGAGCAGCC
>NW_010411734.1:1224-1596 GCF_000710305.1 Buceros rhinoceros silvestris | reverse complement strand
CCTCCCCACCGTGTGAATTTAACGAGGAGGTGTCCAGTCTGAGCCGTACAACTGCTTTTCAGTGACAGAACTGCCTTGCAGGTGGTTTGGGAGCTCCAAACATTTTCTCGATGTCCACAAAGGTGCCTCCTTCACACCAACACTCGTGGTCTTCTCAAGTGGCCATCACAAGGAATTGCACGCCCCAACGTTCACGGGGGTTTCTAAAATTCCCAAAGAGCTGCTGAAGAAACAGAAGCCTTTAGGGGCATTTGTCAGCTTCCAGTTAAATGAAGCACTAAAGCAAAGCAAGGGTGGGTGGCTGGGTTGCACGGCGGGATTGAATGGCCTGGCAGCCGGGAAGCTGCTCTGGAGATGGGAACGAGGACGGAC
>NW_010411734.1:507-1083 GCF_000710305.1 Buceros rhinoceros silvestris | reverse complement strand
ACGGGGACGGTCCGCGCTTCATCCACCAGCTCCTCGGGCAGAGCTGCCCGGGGCAAGCGCATTGTGGCTCCCACTGGGGTGAGCTGGAGCGGTAAAACAGAGGAGAATGGGGAGCATTGGCCCGAGCGGGTTGAAATGGCAGGAGGTGCAGTGGGTGCTGTGGAATTGGGGGTGGGGGGAGCTGCTGCTCGCATGGGTGAGGGTCGGGGTGGGTGTTTTGGGGCCAGCATCAGGTGGAGGGGCCTGTTTTAAAGGCATTCCCCTGTCGCAGAGTGCATGTCTCAGGGATTGAAAGAGACGGTGGTTTGATCATTGTCTCTCCCAGGAAAATGGTTTTTAATGAGGTTTTAAATAATAAAGTGGGATAATTTGCCTGGCTGGCAAGATCATGAAATTTTTATGCCTCCTTTCTCTCCCAAAGTTTTATCAGCCTTTATTTTTAGTGATACATAATCCCACCCTTTGGGGGGGCGGGGAGGGGGGCAAGGCAGAGAAACCACTGAATCAGGGAAAGCTGCTCCTGGGCTGGGACCCGGCTGGGAAGCAGCAGCAGTCCAGGGGTCAGCTTCAGGGGGC
>NW_010411734.1:0-341 GCF_000710305.1 Buceros rhinoceros silvestris | reverse complement strand
CCAGGGGCCGGCGAGGACCCCACGGGGACAGAGGGGACCTGGTGCAGGGTGCCAGTAGTGGGTACTGGGTGCTGGTGCAGGGTGCCAGTAGTGGGTGCGCATTCTGGCGCAGGGTGCCAATACGGGGTGCAAAGTGCTGGTACTGGTGCTGGTTCAGGGTGCCAGCATTGGGTACTGGGTGCTGGTGCAGGATGCAAAGTGCTGGTGCAGGGCGCTGGTGCTGAATGCTCATACTGGGTGCTGGTGCTGGGTGCTAGTACTTGGTGCTTGGTGGCTGTAGTAGGTGCCAGTGCAGGGTGCCCATCCTGGGTGCCGGTGCAGGGTGCCAGGACCGGGTGTTG
>NW_010411733.1:72136-94701 GCF_000710305.1 Buceros rhinoceros silvestris | reverse complement strand
GGGGGGGGGAAGAAAGGGCGGGGGGGGCCAGAAAAACTAGGAATGACACAAACCAACAACTTAACTCAATAACCAGTCAATGTTTTTCACCATGTGTCTTAGAAAATGAGCCCTTATGACTGCCTTGTCTGTTTGTACATCTGGCAAACAATTGTCCCTCCCTCTACAACAATCTTTGAACCAATTGGCCAATTTCAGTCAAATTCAGCTCAGAGGTGAAGGTCTCAAAGGTTAAATTCCTGCAAATCTTGTGAAAAGAGACAGCAAGATAAAGCAAAGACAAACATCTAAATTAGCGTCACCACTAAAGGGAAAACTGCACTCCGAGATGAAATGTTTTTTTGACACCACAGAATCTATTTCAGCTAGAAATGGAGTATAAAAGCATTGGTCACAAAAAAAGTTTATCTTGAAAGACACTATATGTATAATTTTGAATATTGTCAATGATATGAGATCCATGATGCTTTGCACCTAACTCAGATTTTTTGTTCTGGATCATTTCTATAGTGAATATTATAATTTTATTACATTTTTTTCAATAAGATATTTTTTCATCTGCTAGACAACTCAGTATTATTAATTTTCTTAATTACAAATACCAGGGTATGAAATAGAGAATTGAGACGTGATGTAGGCAGCAGGAGCTCTGGGTTCATTTCCTTTGATGAATAAATAATTGGTTATTTGATTAATAAATAACATTTTGTTACCATTTTTGTCAAGCACTTTAAAGAGAGGACCACTCCCTGATATTGTTTTATTGGATATTACCTAACAGCACTTGTTTGGGTTTGGGAAATGTTTTTGCCCAAATTTTTCAGCTGGAGAAAGTGGGGCATGTGGAGATTTGGAAATGTGTTTTGCTTCCCTGGTAAATCAGGGCGTCTGTGGTGCAAGTTCCTGTGCTTTTTCAGCCGCTGTGAACAAAAGAGGGAGTGAAGGGAAGGACGCCCAGAAGGAGAACTTGTGGGGTTTTTTTCCAGAAACGCACCTGTCCAGACAGAGAAGAGACTAAGTGTGTAGTTGCTTCATTTCGTGATTGCCATTGAATCATGGTAGGAATTCTACACATTCAAGTTTTACTTACAGATAACAATATTTACTCCCTTTATGCTTTTTTGGTCTGGGTTCCCTTCCCACAGTAACTGAGGCATATGGGACAGTGTGCAGAGAAACAGCATTTCCTCCGAGGTCCCACATGCAACAGTGAGTAAGCAACAACAGTGAAGTTCCATCAAGGTGCAACGCCTTGTCTTTCTTTTTGTTTTGTTTACTTTGTTCCTTTGTCACTGGACCACCCTGCCTTCCTTGGGTTTTTTTGGTTTGTTTTTTTGTTTTAGCTCCTCATTTTCCTAGCATTATTTTGAGAAAGACACCTCTGAAGAAAGATTAACATATTTTATATCCTTGTCATTTAGAGGATCTGCAGAATTTCAAAGCATAGAAGATGCTGAAGAACGACAAAAAATATCTAAAATAAGGATGCAATGTAAACTTCTTTTTCCTCACCTAAGAGAATCTCAGCAGAATCAAGAACAATCTGCCCAGCAGGCCCAATTCTGCCTTACTGCATGAAGTAAAGAAACTGGGAACAGATTTCTAAACAGTCAGTCACAAACCAGTTTACCTGTAAGGATACAAAGAGCATTTCCACCAGATCATTCAAATGAAAGGTTTCTTGACTATTTATTTGGAGTTACATCTCCAAGGATAGAGTCTGGAGATGTCTGCTCATATATCCATACCTGGGACAGAGGAACTTCTCATGTCCTAATGGGATAAATGGGAAAACTAAACAGTTTTCAGAATTTCTTCATTAAGCAGAATGCCAAAACTCAGATAACTTGTTGGACTTGTATCTAAACCAAACATTATTTGCCATTTTCTTATCACAAACCCGTATCTTCTGTAAGAGGAGATGTTCTGCAGCTCACTATATATCTAATTGAAATAGAGAAAAATAAATAACAATATCTCGTGTTCTGAAAGATTTGCTCAGATCCGATAATGACCAGCAAAAACCACTCAGCTTTCAAGTAACTCAGGAGAAGCCAGATGGTTAAAAAAACCCCAGCACCTATATTAAAGTTGCTATACAATTTCTAAACTTACTGTCTTATGACAAGTAAAACAAACAAAAAACCTCCACAAGCATTTTTATTAGACACAAGTTCTCCTTGGGTGGATACTTGTAAAATAGGTTCATTAGTGAAAATACTTTGATTATCTATTTTTTTCGCAAGAAATGTTATTTTGGGAATTTTGGGAAAGGGCCTCAGATTAAAGACAAATATAGTACCTGTTATTTGTGGAAAGAATCATTCTGACAGTATCTTCTATTAAACAGGACCATAAACAAAGCAAAGTTTTCATCTCTACTGCTGCTAAACATTTATAGTATTTCTGACATGATGAACACCTCAAATTCAGATCTTCCGTAAATAGAAGTCAAATCATGTTTTGCTCAAAAATATAATTACAGCATGTTACAAATGGCTTTATGAAAATGCATTAAAAAGCTTTCCTGAACATATCATTTGCATTCTTCAACCTTGCTGTGATCCTCAGCACCTTTTTGTAAATGTCCGACACTCCAGTTGTTGAATAAAACAGTAATTTTACTACAGACTTAAACATGATGAACACAACGTGTATATCATAAGCAACTTATATTTTTATTTAAATATACTGTAAAAATTGGCACAAAAAGCTGTAGTGGTTCTTCCTATTAGAAGGAGGAAAATAATAAAGACCTGTAAAAGTATTACTACATTTCTATAGGTACACTACTATATAGGTGCATTACTCTATTTTCTATAGGTGCACTTCAAGCTGTAGCAATACCTGGACTAATTTTAGTCAAACTATTTCAACAATTGACTGAAGTCAACCTCACTGCAGCATCACAAAGTTTCGTTAAGGCTAATTTACTTTGTTTTACTTTTATTATATGTAGTGTAGGGATACTTTTACTTTCTTGAAGTTTTGGGATTAAAAAGAACATTCTATGCATGTGTATTGTATTTATGTATATGCTACTATGTCAGAAAACATGCACAGAATTAGAATTTTGCATGAGAAAACTCGCATTAGAAGAGTGTTTTCATAAAGGGAAATGTTTTCCTGAAGGGGATTTTTGTTCTTTTATGGTGAAGTTTTACAAGCTGCAACAATGAAAGCTCAGTATATGAGGAAACGCAAGAAAGCTACTAAAACAGAAATGTGTTTATGTAGGGTATCTTGTTGCTGCTATTGTTGATGCTGTTTGCATTCTGTCCAGTGAAAAGGTCACTTTAGAGTGGTGATGCCATACAATTATATTTTTTAAAGAGTAAATATATTCACCAAATATATGTCATAACTTGATATATTTAGGGATATCTGAACTTTGAGTTGTTTGCATAGCACACTTTAAACATGAATTTTAGAACTGCAGTGGGTAATAACTAGCTGGGAGCAGTGTTACTTGTGTGTAATTCTCAGAAAAACTGCTGAATTTGGTCATTAATTGAGCTAAGAAAAACTGCTGCCTTGTTTTTTTAAAAATATTTTCATAGTAGTTACACCAAAAGTGCTGCCTGTACAGGGCTCAGTGGCAATATGAATTAATTTCTTATTACTAGGGAATTTAACAGATGTTATAAAGAAGCTATAGAAGGTAACTGTAGAGGAGGAGGCATTGTTAGTCGCTTGTTTTTTAAAATATAATTGATATACGATAAGAAATGTGCTGCAATTGAAAGAATTGAAAGGGTTGAAGGGACAGGAGGAAAACATATATATGCCATGCTTCTGTGTAGTTTGAATACTTTGCCAATGAGAGAAAAAATTAGGAGAAGACACTGCATCACTCCCAGTTATGCCAATTGTTTCCTGGGAGGACTGAAAAACATTGCAGTGGGGAAAATTTATGAGGACTGAGAAAAATTGGACCTGCCAAAATCAAGAAACAACTCACCAGAAAAACTGGTTTGCTCGACAAAATATGCAAAGTTATTATGATGGAAACCTATACACCTTCCAATCTTAGTAGTTGGTGGTGTTTTATAACACCATTTAAACAGAACAAATACTTTTTACAACTGTTCAAAATGCCAGCAGCAGAAGCATCCTTCCTCCTCTTCAGACCCTTTTTTGTGTTCAAATGTGCCTACCAAGATTTTAAAGAGGTGAGACACTGCTAGCCTTATTTTTAGCAGCCAGAAACCACAGCACAGAACTGAGACGCTATCAGGTAAAAGTAGGAAAAGAAATTATTATCATGTGATTACAGAGCAAAAGCTCACGTTACTGCCAGACAGACTATGCCGATGCATTTGTCGTTCTGCTCTCCTCCTGAGTCCATCAGAGCAGCCACAATACAAGGGAAAAGTAAATCTAACTAATATAGCAGTCCTTGTTCCTGATACTTTGTTTATCCTCCCATCTTTGATCCCCATTATGTGCTATGTCAGTTTTCTATTTAGATTAGACACTGACAGAAGTAGCTTTTCATTTAGGTTTGCAGAATGTCTGGTAAAGGTTGGGGAAGAGAAGAGGTAAATTTTGATGGGATTCTTCAAAACAAAAGTGTAACAGAGCTGATATCTCTGCTCAAAACAGGAGGGGGAAACCTTCCAAATGAGGGATCCCGTTCTTCCACCTATTATTCCTAACCATACTAATTTCCAAAAGAAAGCAAAGCCCATTTATGTTTTCCTGTTAACTTTCTAGTTACTACTGCTTGAATTATTAGGGATATAGTACTGTAATATTGGTACTGGACTCTTTTTGGTTTCTTTTACTACCACTAACTAGAGGACTGCCAGCCTCAAAATTGTTAGTCTCTGTGTCAACTGCAGCATCTCCTCAGACTACTTTTTCTTCCTGACAGACAAACTTGATATGACATTTACTGTAACATGATTAACTCTAGTGCCGTTTTCACAAAGTCACTTTTAGAGTATATCAATATTTAAAAAAAAAAAAACAAACCAAAACTGCAGGCAGGAGGATTGAGATGATGTAGTATCTTGAAATTAAAAGCATAGAAAGAATTAGAAATATTCTAAGAAAATTTCCACAACCAAGAATTAGAAATATTGTATGAGAGGTTCTGAGCTATGTCTGTATGTAAAGACAAAAGTTATGGAGGCGAAAAAAATAGTACGCTTTTCCTTGCTTTGTTTTTTACAGTTTTGAATTCTCTAGTTAATAATATTGGATTTTCTTTCTCTCTCCTCCCTCCCTGCATTCCCTCCTCCCTTTCATCCCCTTCAACTATATTCAGGCTGCCTGATCAAAACAAATTACAGGACAGCCTTATAAATTAGTTACAGTAGACTAATGTCTAATGGTGACATGTCTGTTTTGCCATGGTGATGCTCATCCTCCAGAGGTAATGTCACCTAGGTTGTCAGACAAGGAACAGCATTTTCATAAATAATCCATGTGATGCTAATACAGGATGATTTGTGATGCCTTATGAAAAGTTGGGTTGGGTTTGATTGAGTTTCCCTCAAGATACTGTATAGTTAACACTATGACCTGGTCTGATTTGGCTGACTGATTTCTGAAAAGGCTACTCTAAAATACTGGTGTGCAACATGAAGGCACTATGTTAGCTAGGCTCAGCTACACTGGTAATACACAGAAGACTGTAATATTCTGTATGTATCTCTGATTAGATCAAAAAATCACAAATGTGTTAAAATACCTATAAAGTTAAAAATTCTGACGTTTTTGAAGTGTGGATTTATTCAGTGAGGAGAGAAAACAAAGGGAATTGAATGTCTTCCTTCTGATTACCATGGCCTAATGCAGTTTGCATGCTTCAGTTCACATGACACTGACCTGTCATTCAACTGCACAGCCCTCTCTCACCCCTCCTGCCCAACTCGACCATGGCCAATCTGGGCCAAAATTTACCTTTCAAAAATGCAAACATCCATGCGGGTACTAAACAGCATCTAAAACTACAAATGCAAAATGCTTTGTGATTAATCTAATGAGGTTATAGACCTTATTTGTAGAATACCATCTCCTTCTCAATTAATAAGGGCAAAAGTGCAAACACCGAATTGTGATACAAATGAGTCCCTAAGTCTAGTTTACAAATATGATCCAGGTACTCATTGTCATACTTGAAAAATTTCAGGATGTTCCCCTACTAGAAATGTTGAGCTACAGACCACCACCAACCTACACTTGTCTCGAGGCAACTGAGTTTAGTTTTACTGGTTGATTGGCTGCTTCCAGTTAAGGACATCCTGGGCATTCTCCCCTTTGTTTGATAGGACATGTTTTGCCAATGTCTTGACATACATCCCAGAAAATTACACTGGCCTCCCTGTTGTCATGCAGAGCTGGCCAGTCCTGTGAAAACAATGTAGTTCTTCGTTCTGAAAAGAGTATCAACTATAATTTTGTGGTTAGTATTTCTGCAGCACTTTTCAGGGTAAGGCTGAAGTACGGTATGGTTTAATACTTAACGCTGTTTGATGGTCAGAAATTAACCAAATCTTTAAAAGCCATGACATCTTTTCTTGAGGGTCAGAGTGTATGTGTGCATGGGCATGAGAGGAATCAGGCAGAGAGGAAAGAAAGAAAACACGCAGGAAGATAGAGGACAGAGGACAGTGTGCTCAGCGTAGGAGGAACAATTTAGTACAGATCATCTTTACCAAAAGAACAAGAACCAGAAATGCCTTCTCAGATTTCCTAGAGTGTTTTTTCCTAGATTGTTTTTTTCCTAGAGTGTTTCTCTCTGTTTTTTACAATGCAGCTTATGATGCAAACAAGCTAATACTCATATATAGAAATCAAAGGGCTTATTGAAAAAAATGTGGAAGAGCTCCAGCAAATATGGCATTCCCCTCACACTCTGATCAAAGGCAACAATATAGTGCCAAAATAAGACAGCAATTCAATACCGAGATCAAGCTATAGAACAACATCCAAAGATGCCAGGATCAGCACAGCTCCCTGTTTAATAAGAACTGAAAGGGAGTTTGAATATTGCTGCAATTTGATCTCTTGGACATGCAGTTTTCTAAGTTGGTGGCATACCCAAGTCCCAGCGCTTCAGTCGTAATTGCAATTGGTCCCCTTACACCCTGATGCTCCACAGTAAACTGGTAGGTGCAGCATCTGAGAGCATTCCCGAAGAAACAGAGAATCTCTTTGGTAAAGTGTTGGTGAAATTTGTTCTCTGAAAAAATCAATGGTTTTTTGGAGTCCATTTTTTTTTTCCCTAATGTTCCCCCAAAGCTTTGTGGAAACAAATGAAGCCATCTTGGTAAATAAAGAGGACTCAAATTTTCAAAAGCTGGGCTCTATCAAGTCTCCTCTCTGACATTACTAAGGTGCTCCAAGAGCACTTAAAGCTCATAAAGCAATTCACAGGTGAAACCAAAACAGTTCTTCCTTGAACCTGAAGTGTCACTTCAGTTAGACAAGATACACCTCAAAATCAAGACTATTGGGCTGCTTTACTCCTGGTGAGTTATCCCAAAGGAAGAATGTTGCTCTGTTAAGCAGCCTGTGCCTCCAGTCATTAGTGCATATCTTCAAATTTCCATTAGGACTTCTGTTTACAGCTGTGGTGAGAGAGGTCCAGTATATGCAGGTTGCTCAAGATCATTTTCCACAAGCAGCTTCTCTTTCACAGCAATGCAAAAGGACTATAGAGGGGTTCCTGTAAACAAACACTCCTTGGCTTAAGCAACATCTGATACTGCCCCTATTTTTCCCTCTAAAGCCATTTACTCTTCTTGGAGGACAGAGTGACACATCAGAAGAACAGCTCCTGAAGTTTTTTCTTTGCCCTCTGTGGACAGCCAGTAAGGCAGGCTTTGGCTCTTCTGCTTTCTGGGCTGTGTCATAGCTCTAGACCCCTGCTCCGCCAAGGGGTTTTGAGATAACTACTAAAAGGGACTGTGCACTTTCACAATAATGACTCCTCTCTTGAACTCACAATTTCCAAACATCATTTCCAGCTGGATATTTGAGGTGTAAGACATTTCAACAGACACACTGCTGTAGTCCTTTATTCCTAAGAGTTTTGTTGATACAAAGAACTTGTAAAACCAAAATTCTAGTTCTTGAAAAGAAATGTTATACACTCATTAAAGGCATTTTTAAAACCATGTATGCCCTCCCTGTTCTAATACAGGTATCTAATTATTATAAAGGAAAACAATGTCCCATAAATGTCCCATCCTATGATGTTTGCACATTATATCCACTCTTAGGACAGAAACCATGAAAATATTGAGCAACCTGGAAAGATCTTACTTCCCACATACAGTGTCAGTGTCCTGAGCTGTTTCCAGCCCTTACTGTCCCTGCCCACCCTTCCCAGGACCTTTCTCCACCCTACCCATGGCCTCATTTCAGCCCCCCTCCAGGGCTGTCAGTCCCTGCCTGAGCTGTGCTGTAAGTGTCTCAAAACCAAAACATCAGTTAACCTCCAGAGAAGTGGAGCCCTGGTTAGAAGGGAGTTTGTGGATGGTGGTTGAAATCTCTTAGAGTTGAAGTCTCTTGAGCTTATGCTCAAGATTTTCCTGGTGGTTATATATACTGCTTAGAACAAGACAATGGAAGATAAAAGAAAGCAATCTCTGTTTCTAAAGCAGAACAAAATGTTACACCTGTAACTGAGCAACAGAACTTCACGCAGCAGCTGTTAAGCTGAGGGTCGTATTAGCTGCTGTTTCCCAGTCAATGATCATTGGCAATGGATTTTCTACCTTCTCCCTTTTATGTTTTTTAAAGAAAAGTCAGATATTAACAGTGTTCCCAAAGAAAGTGTTCTCCTGCCCCTCATTAGCACCTGTTAATGAGACGTATGTTCACATGTACCAGTACTAGCTTTATCGTGCCAGTTGCATAAGGGCTCTATTTTTCCCTGACATCACTTGAATACATACTAGACGAATACTAAAAACCTACTAATTTCTTTAAAAATTAGCTTAAAAATTGTGCTTTGTGCCAGTTGATGAAGTACACTAGAAAGAATCAAAATAGTATTTCTCCGCATGGCACTGGTATGACATATTCACAGACTGTCACAGATCTCCTTTGTTCCATACTTGGATATACTTTAGGTGGGATACTGTTTTTCCAAGAGCTACTTTTTTTCAGGCTTTCTCAGACTGAATTGAATACAAAGGCCCAAGTCACACAAATTACCTAAGCAGTTTGTGTCTTTGGAGGAAACACAGGACACAACTAAGGCACGACTTACTCAGAAAGGGAATACTGGCTGCGTTTCACAGGAAATTCTGCCTCAGTGTATTTCATTTTGGTTGCCAGGTCTCATTCTGTATGCGAAATGCAGCTGATCTACAGCAAGGAATGGAAGGTAGAGATGATCCAGCAAAGAGAGTTGTTTATTAAAAAACTGCTCAGTTTTGGGGAGGATATAAAGAGCATCAGATCAGCTCTTTAGCAGACCAATGCTTCAAGAAACACTGCAGCTAACATTTCTGAATATTCTCATATTCAAATTCCATAATCTGAGACATCCGTTCCTGAATTTTATCAGTGGTTTAGGTGTAAAAATGGATGGTGGGTGTCTTCCTACTGTAGGAATGCAAGCCCTGTTTACCAGAAAGCCTAGATTTTCATTACAGTTTTCTGAGTGGTCCTAGAAATAATCACATTATTTTCTTAATTCTTCTCCTTATTCTTAATCATCTCCGTACATTTATGTTTCAAAGTCTGCAAGGTAGTTTCAGTGAGGCAGTTTCAGTGATCAAACACCTCGCGATATGAGTGTGGAATTGGCAGAGTTGTGTTCACTGCGGAGGTTTGTAAGATCCCATATTATACTACAAAATATCCGGAGTCATTTGGATATAAAAAAACACTTATCTTTACAGTGATTAAGTGGCAATAAAAGCCAACATAAGAAGAGTCCTATTATCTGGTCAAACAAGGCCTTTTCCCAAACATAAAAAATGTTTTCACATGAATATTCAGCAATAACATCCTTATGATATTTTTTAAAACTCTCAAGATATACCACATCTTTTCGTAAGAAACCAAACCTGAAGATCCATGCTGTATTTATTATTTACATCCTAAGAGGAATAAAACTCATGGAGATTTGAAAATAGTTTGAAAACATAAGGAAAATAAATACTAGTTTTTCTGAAGTGACTTTTTAACCAATCAGAGTGCATCCACAGAATATGGGATATGACTGGATGAAATTACTTCAGGCTTCAGTATTATTGTCATTTGGGAAAGCAAAGAATAGAAACCTATTTTCAGTCAGTTGTGAGGCAGCAGTGGTTTCTACGATGTAACCATACCTTCTGTATTCGTGAGTGAAGACAGCTACAGAACGTTCCTAATCCTTCAGTGAAAAATACCGCAGTCTCCCTCCCTGTTTCTGTTCATCCCTGCACAAACACAGTCAGCTGCCCCTCAGCTAAAAGAAGTACAGTCAATTGTCTCGTTATGTTCCTTTTGCATTACAGATGCATTAGAGCTTTGCTTAGGTTTCATAATTGAGTTATAGCAGTCATCCACATATTAGATTCTAGGCTGAGCTTTGGCAAGACTAAATAATAGATTGAAAAATACAATTATTGCTTACCTACAAAATTCCTTTGCTTGGGAGGGAAAGCATATCTATCAGAAAAGTTGTGGGTTTTTTTCCTCAGGCCTATTCAATAAATGAACGTTACACCAGGATTCTTACACAGAGTGTCTTTGAAATGGGTTTTGTATTGATTTTTGTAACTACCCTGTTAGATGACGTTATCCCTTAGTGTGTCATGTTTAGATGGGTCCGCCCGGAGCAGGTCACTGAGGTGATAACTGTCATTTGGAGGGACAGAAAAGCAATCATAGCTTTTTCATTACTTACTGTTTTCCCCCTGCAAGTGTGGGATCATTTGACATATTATGGCTTCTGTGATTTAAGCTGCATTCTGAAATTAAGTGCTAGAATATCAAGCTGTGGGTTTAGAAAAATAAACTTCATGTCAAAGGAACCACATGCCCTGTAGGTCATAACTAAGAACCAGAAGAAGTAACAGTCTTCAGCATTTATAAAACGAAGCAAAACAAAACCCAAACTCCAACCCCAAACCCCCCCCCGCCCCCCACCAAAAAAAAAAAAAAAACACCAGAAAAGAAATATGTTTTTATGAGGCAAAAGGATCCAAAATTTTTAAAGTAATTGCAGACTGCACATCCTATGAAAAATTGAAAAGTAATTTGCAACCTGAATCTCTTAATTTTCCATGCTAAAATGAAAGCATTGTATCACCAATTTGTTAAAAACATTCAGTAAGCCAATAACATTGAACTTTAGGATCAAAAAAGAAGCCAAAAATTTTTTACCAGCCTTCAGAAACACTGCTGCGCTTCCCTGCAAAGCTTCTGAGAGTGTGACCAGATTTCTAGGAAATTCTAAGGCAAGTTTTAAATCAATCCAAACTAATTGAAAAACAAATCTGTATAAATGCATAGTTGCTGACAGAAAATATGGAATATGGTCGTTATTAAACTGTTTTGATATACAAGAGGGAAACTTGTTACACTTAAGCTGAGATTTTGCAATTTTTAAAAATTTGTGAAATACCAAGTTAAAAAACAGTTAATAAACTAGTCTTCTATCCCAGACACACTTTTAAATGGAAACCTTTTTGATCATATTTTTAAAAGCAAGGCACAAAGTCGAAGTGTCCTTTCTCCAATTAATCTTGAACTCCTAGTGTACAAGAACTGTTCCTGCATTTTAGGGATGACCCCTTAAACTGTCAGATTTTTTTTTTTCAGAATCTTCTGTTTTCATTAAAGACACATTTCATTCACAAGTCAGCTCCTGCATCCCTTACATGGGATTTTTACACTTCTCAGTCTGTAATTCTCGGAAAACTCCTAATGCTATAAAATGTCATTATAGCGATGTTCATATTTTATATGGTCGTTGGATAGAATGCACAAACAGTTCTGGAAGCGAGGACTGGCAAGAAGTATTTCAAAATATCCTACATAAATGCCAGGTTACAGAACTTGCTCTCTCTTCTTTCTCACTCTTCAAACCCTATGACCATTGGAGGCTTTGCCGTATAGAGGAACAGTTTCAGCCCAGGGCGATGATCACATCCTGGTGATTCAGGTACCATCTAAAGAGCAGAATATCTTGGTCTGAACAGCTTTAGGCTGGGAAATTCAGGCCGCCCACATGCTGTGCAAAAGTTTTAAAACCTTTGCTGTGCAAGGTTTTAACCATGAATTTACGTCCTTCTACTGTGTAGTTTCACAGAGTAAGTAAGTCTGATATATTTTTCCAGAAGAAAGGTTAAAATTCTCTTTTATGATTCCAGAGTGGATGATGTTTCCAGACTCTGGAGAGAGGCATATGTGTATGTATGCTCAAGCATGTCTGTCTGGGCTAGTCCTCAGAAGCTCCCTCCTTAGCAGTCAATTTGGATTTCATGCTGAAAAGCTTACATCCCCATACCGACTGTGGGAAGCACGAATTACTAAGTAAAATATTAAATACTACCCGACTGGGATAAAATTTTCAACAGATTAAGAACAAGATTAGTACAACAACCAACCATCCCCTTACCCTACCACTTACCCCAAAGTAAGCTAAACAAAACAACTATTACATTAATCTGTACTGAAGTGATTATGGACATTTTCTTCCCAAACTCCTAGCCCCCAAATTGGTGGAAATCATTGTTAATCTTCATTTACTTTAAAATGTCGCACCACAGATTTGCAGTCTTGCGACTAAAATGAAAGCCTTTAATAGATGTCATTTTACATACAGTTCTTCTAAGTGATGCTGCTTTTAGGTTGCTATCTCACATACTTGGGTAAAAACTAACTGTGAATAAAATCAATTATTTTTAGAATATTCTCAGAAGTACCCTACTTGGTGCTGATTTAAAGTAATTGGACAGTTGAAAATGGCCGTAAAAATATAAGATGATAATGTTAAATACTCTTTTTGGTGGATGTTTGAACTATTGTTGGATATTACCACTATTTAAGTAACTACAGCATACAAAATCAGAAGATCAGATATTACCAGAATTGAAAAGTAACCATTTGGCAGATCTCATAACCAAACACACTGAGAAAGAAATTGGTGGGATTTTTTCTAGTGAATAATACTAGTCAGTGTATCAAATAATTCTGTCATTCATAAGAAATAACTGATCCAGTTTATTGATGATGCAGGGATTGATTGACTATAAATAATGATTAGAACGGATCACTTATTCAGAGATATCCAGATCACATGGCACCGTGGGTGTATTCAAGTAACATGCATTTTAATATACATTTAATACATTCAGTATTCAGCCAGAGGCATGTTTTCAGAGAGCTCAAAACCAGGTGTCTGATGGAATGCTATTCACAATCTTATTAATTATGACACCTTCTTTTTCCTTTATTCAGAGGACAGTTTTAAATTTAGCTATTTAGGCTCTAAAAGAACTTCTGCATTTTTCTTTTTCATATTTGCAAGAAATATATTGCTGGAAAATATTGAAACCCAGTTGTTTTCATTTAGTGGCTTTTTCATTGGTTTTCATATGCAAAGTCATCTACTTTCCCCTTGGAAACAAATGAAATCATCTTAACATTGATTACTACAGTCATTCTCTAGATTCTAGAAGAGTTCTGAGAATCTAAGCTTTTTCAAATTATTCAGATAAGCCTCACTAGAAATATCCCCTGTTAATTGTAAGAAATTAATAAAAGATATACATTATTCTTTTCTACCATCAATATGCTTCCACCAAAGCTTATTAAACTAAGAGAATAATTGTGAAGGAAACTTTATTGTCCCTACATAAAGCTATAACTGTGCATTCACTGTCAGGGAAGTGTGGCGATACTATTCCTTTTTCATTGACATTGTATTTTGAAAACACAGAATATTAAAACAGGATGCTATCAGTTATTCTTCCTCACTTAAATTCAAGCCACAAGAGGTAGCGAAAATTGAGTGAAATTGACATTTTTTAACTTCTCAAATCTCTTTCATAACAAAAAATAGGGGAATTTTGTTCAGGTTTTATTTAAACATACTTCCTTTTTTACCTTACTGGGTCATAGACTTGCCAAATGACTTTACATTGTATCATCTTAAATATGCATTATTGCCTATCATGTCAACTCTCAGAGATATAATTCCGAAAATATATTTAGGTTGTTTAAAATCCGTGCATATAATTCTGATAGAGAAACACTATAAGAATCTATTAAAAAAAAAAAATTCCATTCAACCAAAAAGTATTTATAACTTGTCACAGACTATTAATATGCATCAGCCCAACAAAGACTCTCTTTGTTCCAAACTGAAAGTGGAAGAACTGAGTGAAGCTGGGAGGATTCTTGATCCACAGGCTTCTGTTGTTCATTCTTAAGCCAGCATGGCTTCTTTTTCATGGATATACTTATTTACTTTGTCTTCTTTCAGGAATGTAAAAGGAGTTTAAAGGAGCTTTAGCTGGGCTGCAAGATTGGGTTAATAAGATTATAACAAATCTTTTCAATTCTTCAGTCATCTTGCTGTGGGTTTGACTATGTGGTCTGAAGAAGCCTTTGAGCTTCAGCTGAAACAACTTTCACATTTCTCAAGATGCAAACTTCATTAACTCCAATCTTCATTAATAGAAGCCAGCTACCAGGGAGCCGTTGTATATGCACCATAAAATTACTGCGGCAACTTTGCAAGCCTGCTCTGTCTTTATGACATAACTGACCAGATGACCCCATTATGTCTACCTGGGTTCGAGAAAGAGGCCAGATGGATAGGAAGCATCAGCACAATGTGTACGCACAGTTTTCTAGATGTTCCGTATGCTAAGGTGGCACTATGCCTCTAGGAGCCTTGGGCAAAGGTTAAGCCATACATTTCTTCTTCCTCACACTCTCAAAGTATCTGGCTTACTACCTGATTTAACCTAGTGCCAACAACATCCCTTTCTTCTCCCATTCCCTGACAGAAAATTGTTTCTTTTTTTAACAAAGCATGTGCCCTTTTTTAATATAAACAGACAGTTTTGAAGAAATATTAAATATTTCAAGGAAATGAAGTAGCTTTATATCATGGTTACCAGATACTGCCCAAGAGACAAATCTAAAAAAAAAAAAACAACCAAAAACCTGAAAAGAAAAAAGAATCTTATAGATACCTCTTTATCTTTTCTAAAAATTCTCTATGATACAGTGCCACACCATTTCTGTAAAATCTTTTATTACAACAGTGCTTATTTTACTCTCTTTGTCCTTTTCTAGATGAGATTTTCCACAGAATTTGGTTGAATGCATGACTTTTTGTAATTAAAATGTTACGTTTTAGGAAAAACAAAAAAAGAAAAAGGAATGCACTTAATAAAAAGGGACGAAATTAAATTGTTAGGAAGTCAGTACCAGTCATTCCAAACATTGATTTAATGTTATTTTGATCTTATGTTATTTTTGTCAATAGTTGTGAGCTACGATACCAATTTCTAGAAGGTTTAACTGTAAACACAGCATACAAATTTTTAAAAATTACTCCAGTGGAGAGAAGTCTGGGAAATTCCAGATCGCTAAGTATTGCAAGAAGCCTGAGTATACTATCACTAAAGTATAGAAACGATGGACACAAGGACACGTGATTCAGTGGGGAGGAAATAACCTGGCATTCATAGAGAAACACTGTGCTTACAGTTTGTTAATGATCTCTGTAGGACTGAAAGTAAGGGTGATCTTGTTGGCATATTATATTTCAATTTTTACAAAGTTATCTACTACATTGCGGTAGGCTCTAGAAGAAATGAAAATTCCGAGGCGTAACACCAATACTCATTTGTATATTATGGAACAAAAATTAGGGTAAATGGTGTTTCCGTAGGGGTAGGTCATCAACGGAGTCTGGTAGGAACCTGCACTACCATCTGCAGTGTTCAGAATAAGCTGATGTTACTAAGTTATTCAAGGTTCTCCAGTTAGAATAGATGAATGGAGATACCTGGTACAAACGTTGACTGTTATTAAGGGGGAAATAGAGAATCAAATCAGGTGCCATTGCCCACAAAAGAAAATAGCACTGAATGAAATAGAGAAGAATGTGTGGCACGGTTTTCCATACAAAGAAGAGTTAAAGAGTTAGTAAGTCTACAATCTGGAAGAAAGATAACAGAGGTCTGTAAATAGAGTTATGAGAAAGCGATAAGAAATCAAGAGTGGCCTGGGCAAATAAAAATCATGAAATAGCATATTTGAAAGGGTCAATATCAGATCATGAATGAACTCGAAAAGCAAAAGCAGAAAATCCTAGATATGTTCATGGAAGGAAAATCAGAAAGACATTGCCTCTGACTCACCGAGTCTACACATTGCTGGCAGCTAAGAGGGTATGCAGAGGGAATTATCACTGTATGCTTCCCTAGGCATCTGCTGCTAGTCACCAATGAAGAAAGGAAGCCAGGATAAGATGGAGTCTTTCATCTGATCCAGCATGGCAGCACTAATGTTTTTATTCAGGAGGCCCTGGCATTACAGAGGCAAACAATGTCAATTGGCTGCTTAGCAGTATCTTGCAACAGGGAAAAGCAGATGCTCTTAAACTAAATTGCTTTATTTGGAATGCGTACAGGACGGCAGCAGAAGTTCCCACAGAGATCCTGCAGACTGGCCAAATGTAATTCTCACACAGCTCCATGCACATCTTGGGGGAGCAAGAGGGGGAGGAAGGGTTATCACGTATCTCTTTTATACACCCATCCAAGCTCACTGCAGAAGCACCTATTTTAGAAACAAACCAACCATACAGTCCTGGTATTACTTGGGTTTTCTTCTAAATTACTGACACCAAAAGCACAAGCTTTTTGACATCAAGGCTGTCTAAAACTTTATACACATGAAACAGAAGAATGTCAATGTCCACCCGTATCACTTTACTGGGTTTAGTTATGTCCTTCCTTTACGGTCCTTGTAATTGTGAAAATAGTTTGACCCTACAGATAGAGCCTGTCTTAGAATCAAAGTTGATACAGATGTCTCCTTAGTGACTAAGAAGGGATTATCAGTTGGGAAGAGCTAAAAGGAGACAGAAGGAATCCGATGACTTTAAAAAACTTCTTAATGTAATTGGGATCCCCAGGGCTAGTACTCTGTAATCATAAGGTTTGGGCCACTGCAAGGCATCGTCAGAGATCAAAAGTGAAGTCTTTGGGGTGGTTTGTACTCTAATGCTTTTGGATTTCTCTTGAGTGCATCTTAGCTCTGAATTTCTTTGATTTAAGGATGGCTACATTATCACTATAGTGTTTTATTACCATTAAATGGTGTGTTCACTTTCAGCTGTAATTGCAGTTTTTCTTGTGTGGTAATATAGGCTCTGGTTATAGGACTTTAGTTAAGAACCACAGTTTGTAATTCATAGAGTGCTTTGAGATTTGCAAAAAGAGTCTCATAAATCAGTTTAAAGAATAATGATGGAAGGCAATGGAATTAAATTATTAACATTACATATACACTCAATTTCATTTCAACTGACTTTTCATCATGATGACTCTTTCTTGACGGATAAATATGAAGCTCTACAAAAGTGGGAGGTCTTTTCTCTTGTGAGAGAATGAGGATATTTTTAAAAAGTAAGAAAACAATGTAACAAAAAATGTTAGAAATCTTCAGCAAGTAACTGATTAGTACTACAGGCAAAAGAAGATATTCCTCACAAGGATTCTGCTTGTTGTGTTTAGGTGTAATCAACTGCAAAGGGACATGAGGCATGTTCCGTGGGTGTTATACAAACCACACTTTACTGTGAAGGTTACCTCTCAGAGCTGAACACAGTGGTTGCTGAATCTGATTTTTGTCTTATTATGTATGCACAATTTTGCAAAGAGTCTCCACAGCCTTCACCACAAGCCAGGAATCACAAAATCATCACACAGAAAAATGATCTGTGTTCCAGAGACCCTACCATCTGATGGCCACATCCAAAAAGAGCTAAAGCTGAGTCAGTGGAATGTAGATGGATTTAGCAGCCTGTTTCCATAATTGCAATCCTGAAACATTGGTTTTACTAATGCAGATAAATACTAGCATGCCAACATTGGTCTGCCAGCTTATCACTAGCAAACTGAAATGAAAAGAGCTGAAAAGCTTGGATGAGAAATAGGATGATACCAGTTTTTGAAATCATGTTCAGAAAAGAGAGATCGTTGCACAGAACACTGAAAGAAAGTGGGTAGGCAGCTTGAGAAAAGGATACCAGGCTGTCCAGATGCATGACAATTTCTCCACAAAGTCCTAGACAAGTCTTATCACAGGCTGGAGAGAAGAGTGGTCCAGAAGAACTGCTTGGTATTCAAGAAAACTCCAACATTGTCCTGAGAAGTAGGAAGCAGGGAGGACCTGCATGGATAAACAAGAAACACCTGACTGAACTGAGGCATAAAAATGAAGCGTACAAGAGGTGGAAGCAGGGGCAGGTAATCTAGGAGGAGTATAGAGGTGGTGTCTGATCATACAAGCATGGAGTTAGGAAAACTGGAGTTGAATCTGTCAAGGGATGTAAAAGGCAACAAGAAAGGATTCTACAGGTATATGATTAGCAACAGGAAGAGTAGGGAAAACATGGGCCTGCTTCTGAATGGGGTAGGAGAACAGGCAACAAACAGCATGGAGAAGACTGAGGTACTTAATGCCTTCTTTAGCTCAGTCTTCACTGGTATGATCAGCCTTCAGGAATCCCAGGCCTCTGGGACAAGAACAAAAACCTGCAAGGAAGACTTACCCTTAGTGGATAAGGATCAAGATAGGGAGCACTTAGAAAAACGGACATGCACAACTATGGGCCGTGATGAGATGCATCCATGAGTGATGAGGGAGATGGCTGATGTCATTGCAAAGCCACTCTTTGAAAGGTCATGGAAACTGAGAGAGGTTCCTGAAGACCAGAAGAGAGCAAATGTCACTCCTGTCTTCAAGAAGGGCAGGGGAACTACACATCAGTGAACCTCACCTTGGTCCCTGGGAAGATTGCTGCCAGCTGTTTGAGGAAGGTGATCTTTGCCCTCTTCTCAGCCCTTGTGAAGCCACATCTGGAATGCTATATCCGGTTCTGGGCTCGTCTGTACAACATATAGACTTACTAGACTGAGTCCAGCAAAGGACCATGAAAATGATTAAGGGACTGGAGCAACTTCTGTGAGGAGAGTCTGAAAATGCTGGGACTATTTGGCCTGGAGGAGATAACTTTCAAGGAGCACCTCATCAAAGTGTACAAATACCTGAGGGAAGGGTGCAAAGAAGACAGAACCAAACTCTTTTCAGTGTTGCCCAGAGACAAGACCAGATGCAATGGGCTCAAACTGAAACTGGCTTATCTGAACATCAGGAAACACTTTTTTACTGTGAGGTTGACCAAGCACTAGCACTGTATTTTGTCACTGCGTTTTCCAATATGAAGGCTTTGTAATTTTAGGGCAAGGATATATTTACAAAGCATGTTTTGGGTAGAAATCACTTACCTTGTGGGTTTTTTTACAGTACTGGTGAAGACTGCCCCGAAGAGTGCGCTAAGTCATATATCTTACTCACTTAGAAATATGCAGAAAAGCTTCCAGAATATTATCTAAAGCTGGGCCAGCACAATAAGCTTCTCATAAGTGTTTTTCATTTCTCCTAGAAATGATAAAAAAATGCTGTCAAACTCTTTTTCGTTTGACATATGATGTCAGTTTCAAGAAATACACTATTTTTTTCAAATAAATTAGTTTACAAACATATTCAATGAAAAACAAAGTCTCTACTGATGTTCCTAAGACTGACCTGTTGAATAAAGTATCAGCAGTGGCTCACATTGTTACCCGTAACACAGTTTATGAACTGTAAGACATGAATAAGTTAATCATACCTCTGTTGCCTCAGTAGTATGAATGAATCAGGTGTTGAACTGATCATGGAAGTGAATTTATTCTACTGAAATCACATTATATGTTTGTATGGAAAAGACTGAAAGTCTACTTTTGAAGCCAAAAAGAAATTAAAGTTTTAATAATAAAATGCACTGTGGCTTCAATCCAACTTAGAGCATAAAATAAATAATCACAGCACTCTTAAAAATGACACCATCAGTGTTGCAAAACAGTGACTTCTGGACTAGCTGTTGATATTCTCTTCCCGCATTCTAATTATCTAGATCCACACATGTGTGGACATGTAAATTTTGCACTTGCTCACTATACACACACACACACAGAGAGGTACATATAAGCTAAAGTAAAATGGTATAGACTGAACTAAAAAAAAAAGTATGAAGAATATTTTGGAAACAGAACTGGTAAAATGGCATTAACAGAAATGGGAAAGAATAATAAGCCAGTAAATGAACAATGAACAAATTGCAGAGTTAAAGACCAGAAGAATTTGGCAAATTATGTAGTAGCACAGATTCCTAAACAAGTCAGTTATTTCTGTTATAAACTGCATAGGGTTGTTTTGGTTTGGTTTGGTTTTGCTTGTATTGAGGTGTCTATGCAGGGTAAAGAGCTGCTTGGTTAAATTAACATGCTTACTTTGTAATACAGCAATGGCATTACACATTTCCTCAGTAGTTTTAACCAAATTATTCATTTATCCATAATACCCTATGGTAACTTTAACAGTTATTTATCTTCTGCATTACCTTCGGTATTTCACTAGTGGTGTTTGTAGCTACAAAACAAGTACATATACATGGCAGTACAGGATTTATGTTTACAAGAAGTTTCATTTTACTTGATAAAAAGAAATTGACCTATAGCATACATATGTTACGCAGAAATACAATGCTTCCTCTTTTTAAAGTTCATTTTTCAAAAGAACAAAAACTAAACTTCATATATTGTTAATATAACATCACAATATATCAGAACATGATTTACATTCAAAGTGGAGCTTGCAGGGACGCCTGCAAGGGAAGTCCCGTCTGAAAGTAACACGAGACTGGTGCGTATGCCTGCCTTCCCCTAACCTGTGTTCTTTTACTGAAAGGCAGCTATACCCAGGCATCTCTAATGTAGGGCCATTTTTGCTTTCACTCTCTTCAGAATACATTTATTGAAGAGACCTAAGCCTGTATTTCCAGATTAAGTCATATCAGCTGTATTTGTTCACATTTGCATATAGTAATTCAATGTGTATTACTAATATTAAAATACTTAAGTGTTATTTTATTTAGCTGTAGCCTTAGCCTCCTACTTCTACTGAATATAGAAATCACCTTTGAACATCATGGGACCTGGCAGATCAATAAAATGATTCAATTCCTTCAGAAATAGGAACCATTGCTTATTATAATTAACAGATGATTGTTACAAACAAGATATCATTTCTGTAATCTTCAGCTCTAAAAACAGTCCCATTATCTGTAATAAAATTATTAACTGTAACAAAATACATAACAAATGCATATTTTAATTTCTATTGATTACTCAATCATAAACAGTGAAAAGTTTATGCAAACAAGTTTGTTTTAGGAGTGATCAAGAATAACAGTTTGACTATTCTATGGAACATCTGTCTTACATGATAATATTTCACCTTCCCAACTGAATAACCAAAAATGTATAGTCAGTAATTAATAGAGCCACAACAGCAATAATACATTCATCTATGCAAAAAAGTTATTCTCAAAACGGTAGCATGAACCAAATGTGATTAGCAGAAATGTCAGCATGATTTGACCACTTTACAAGCTTGTGAAAAACATCTCCTTAGCTGGGCGCAAGTGGTCATCTCCCCAGTACTCACAGCTTGCCTGAGAGCTGTGACTTTTTTATTCATCTATGAGAAGTTGTGAACTCCAGAGGAGCCACACATATCTTAAAAATACACTACTTTACATCCACATATATAATTAATTAAAAATTTGGTTTGAGCAGACAATAGAGGAGCATCACTTTTTATTCCCCGAGACTGAGGTCTCCTTTTACAAGACAGGTTGTGTATGGATCACTGTGGAATTGATCAAAAATATTCCACCTCAAGTCCTGTGTAGCTCAGCAATCTGGCTGAGTCCCTGTCCCAAGACAAACACCTTTGCAGTACCCTGAATAACTCTCCCATGACCCCCTTTGAAAAGAAACCCAGGGATGTGAATGAGAAAAGAGCCACTCCAGTAACCTCTCCAACCTGGACAGTCCAAAGGCCACAAGTGCAGCTCCTGGAGTGGTTATCAGCCTCACAGTGTCAGCGTGGGCACAGAGACACAACTCTCAGAGCTAACGTAGGTGACCAAATGGGAAAAGGGGAGAATGCATCTTGCCCTGGACACATTACGAGGTGGTTAAACATAAACTGACACCCTAAGGACGTGTTCGTGTGTCTCTGTGCCTACTTTCAGCAGGCTGTCTTAGCTCAGATACAATATAGAGGGAATGCTATCAAACTCGATGGCTCTGATTAATGTTTAGCTCAAGATTAATTCTAAATCATTCTCTTTCTTCAAAGAGGAAAGTCTTATATCTGATCAAGCAAGCTGGTGTGATATGTACAGCTTTAAACCAGCTGAGAATCTGGCCCAGAATGAGCGTCCAAAACTAAAAGTGCCTCTTCCG
>NW_010411733.1:64491-72071 GCF_000710305.1 Buceros rhinoceros silvestris | reverse complement strand
CTTCCGATGCACCATTTTACATAGATGTCCATTCTTTTCTATACTGCTATGTCATTAGATATAGACATAGGCACATGCACACACGCGGATGACTGTGGAAAAATTTCTGATGTGCTATCACACGCCTTTCCTTTTGGTTCAAAGCACTGCTAGATGCAGTTGACTCTGAGACATGTTCTTTCAGGAAGCATATTGGAATCACTTGAAGAATATTTCTTCTGTTTCTAATAATAAAGGAAAAGATACAAGCCACATCTGTAAGGCTGTATTTCTGAACAAGGTGTGCTCGTTCTACCAAGGATATGCCAATAATTCAAGGTAATCAGCAGGGTATGTTACAGAGGAAATTCTGAACCAACAAGATGTACAAACAAAATAGTAATCAGAAGATTTAATGCATTTCTGATGTACATTTAAGGCATTGACACTGGGCCACAGATGTACATGTGTTGTGTTTTATCTTGTTGAGATATGGCCTGTGAGAACCTATTATAGCACATCATCACCCAGAACTCTGGGCCCAGGAAAGGAAAAATTCCATCACACATTACTCCTTCAGATATATTAAAGAAACAAATTGTACTTGGAATTGAAAAGTCACAGGCTTATTCTGTCTTAATAAATTCCTGCCAAAAGGCTAAGTGTAAAACTAGAAATACTTCCCAAATATTGTTACTGTATTATCATCTCTGACATCTCAAGGGCTGCTCAGGGGATCATCTAGATATCATTTCAGAGTTCTCACAATAAATCTGCTTTTTTTAACCTGTGCTTGGTTTTATGTAGTCATTTCGAGTTTGATGTACTTTAAATTTAGCATCTCCTTTACCAAAATGCAAAGGATGTTTTCTAACAAGAGCTCTGACACTTTGGTGATCTGATGGTACAACACACTTTTCAAAATCATAAATTCATCATCAAGTGTTACTTTAACTTTTCCAAAGTCTGAAATGCTGTGATGCATTTGAAGAATCTTAATAGGTCCAATTCTGTCCTTGCACTGCCATCTTTCTATTCTAGATTATGTATTGCATTTTGAACATTTTTTATTCTATTATCAATACTTGCAAAGAATCTTGAGTATTTTCAGATCACACACGCCTTGTACCTCTTACATATGCCTTTGTAATATATATAGCAATGCTGTAAAGTTCTCAACTACATCTATTATTTCTGTAGTCTTCTCTAATGTTTTTAATTCTTTATCTCTATTAATAAATACATGAGGAGTTTATAATATACTGGTATTGTGATGACACACACTAAATAAAATACACTAGGAAAGAGCATGCTTTTTTAAGTAATTCCAATAAGAACAGTCTTTCATGTCAACCAGCAAAACCATTTTGTCCCATTTCATTTCTGCTTCTACTAAACAAAGAAAAGAATAGAAAAATGCAGACCGTGTGCCTATGCCATTTGTTTAATTACTCAGTTTCACTCTGAGCTCCTGCTTCTTTGACAGGCCACACTTCACAGTTGCCAAATATTTCCTGGGATGGAGTGATGAGGTCCTTACCCAGGCAGAACCCAGGCCTGGCTGAAAACCTAGGTAGGCAGCTACAGGGATGAGGTGGCTCGATCCATTACCCATCCCAGTCTGCCAAACCTTATATTCAGAAACACATTCATCCAGCCTCCTCTGCATGTGGTACATACCCTCAGCAACATGTGATTAAAGCGGAAATATCAAGTAATGATAAGCAGCCCTGTAACTGTCTTTGTTCCAATACAAAGTTACATTAATTCTGAAGGAAACTTAAGTAAATTTTGTGTCTCAGTCCCAATAAGAAAAAACACTCTAGACCAAGGAGAAGAACCACCCTTTATAAGAGCTTCTAGCTACCCCAGATGCAGAGCACAAGGTGGCATAGTGAGAAGACAAGGATATGCTCTCCATGCTTGTCTAGAGGAATCCATCAGAGTTTTCCATGCTGAAGAACAACAGTTCTCAGTACAACCCCAAACTAAAAATAAAAATAGGGCCTCCATTGAGGTGGGAGCTAGTATGATCATGTAGCAAAACAGACATGTGCTGCAGGTGGCATGAGAGTCCTACAGGTGTAGATGCAAAGGTCTGTGAAACAGGTACCAAACAAGAGACCCCTGAGAAGTTATACAGTGCAGATCAGTCAAAACTGCTGAACAAGCTATCCATGAGCAGCTTGGATGTCATCCACCCTCACTCACCAGGGAAATGCAATGACTCTCTGGAGCAAGTCACGAAGGTAATATGGGGGTAGCCAAACAGCAGAAGCAACCTCTTAGCTGCCTATGCTAAATCTGACAAGGATCATAAAGCAAAAGCTGCAGCTGATGATCTGAGAAGGTTATAAATTAAATGGATGTGGATTTACTTTAATAGAAGAGTTTCTAAACTGTGTCAGCTTGTAAGTGAACACTGTTCAGCCACTCCTACTATGTGGGAAGCAATCTATAGCAGGGAATGGGGACAGTGAGCTAAAGGTGCCAGTTCTTGTCTTTGTTTCAGAAAAAAAATTGCCTACTTTTTCAATCAGAACCTTTCATCTCTGTGAGTAACATCTAGGAAGCAGTGTTGAGAACAGTATCGGGTACCTATAGGGATAAAAAATACATGAGTACTTTTAAGGATGTGGGCCTTGATGTCTCCAGTCTATACACATAAGTAAAGACATTGAAGATCAGGTCAGTGTCACACTGAGTCACGTATCCCAGCAGTCATCAGTATAACATGGTGTGATGGAAAGTGAACTGACCTAGTAAGGAAGAAAGAATTAATTAAATTTAGTGTTTAAATAGAAAACAGGAGATGATATGTCCCTTGTAAGTAAAGTGAAAACATGACACATAGTTGTGGACTCCAGTTATCTATGAATGTGCTTACTTTTTTATGTTTAATACTTCTTCCTCAAATAATTCTGGCTTCTCAGTGGGATCTTGAAGTATTTAATCATTTGTTGTGTAAAAAGTTTTGTTGCCTTTTGGTCCAAGAAGCACCACCATTTTGCTCTTATATTCGGAGAAAAGGGTAAATATCAATTGTCACCCTACTTTTTCTCAGTCATGTATCTGTTATGATTCTTCTTCTGTGCTTCCTTCCTAAAATATCGCAACATTTTTTATATGGAAATGCGGGCAGTTCTTGATTTACACAGTCATTGCTTCACAAGTGATGCTGCATGACATAACTTTTCCACTAGCCATTCACATTGATGCATGTCCATGTTCTCATGTGTTAGTTCCGAGGTGAGGAATTAGTAAGGTTCTGTGAATATTCTGAGTAACCAGGATGCCTTATGCAGTATGTTGCCAATTTGGGGGATGTTTTTCCTCCTTTTCTTTCTCGTAAGTGTTATGTTTCCAAGAGTTAAAGTCTATGTGATTACTGCTGAGGTTTGTAGGAGTTCACCCATACTGTTTCAAGAGAGTTTCAAACCTCCCCCGGCATATGTGCTTAACATGTCACTATGCCTCCGTTTTAGTGTTGTGCAAAATCAGAACAGCAGATTGCTGTTGTCTGTGCACAGGCTACACCACACAATGCTTTTACATCAGCAGTCAACAGGTAGACAAGCCAACCACAGATCTTGGAATAATCAAATAGCAGCTTGTCATTTCAGCTGTGATGAAAGTCAACAAATGTGGTGTGAGATATGAAAGTACACTGCAAAGAGTGATGATGTTGTTTTTCTGGCATCTGAATAAGATGAAAACAACTGGGTTTCACAGTTGTGCATCACTGCCTCATAGTTTTAAACTTGTTAATGTTACCAGGCCCTGGTAAATGAGTGAGAAGAAAATTGAACATTAAATGGTGTGATAAAATGTATGAACAAGACATCCAGATATCAGGAGCTTTCTACATAGTGAATGTAGCAGCCTTATAAGCAACAAGCTTACAATGTACACCTGCAGACCCCACTAAATTGTTTAGATTGCACACTTTACTGTAGGTCAAGGCTGTTAATCACCAGAAGGCCCCGGGGCAGCCACATACAGCCTTATTTATGGGCAAATCAAGAAACTGAAATACTGAACCGTGCCTGATTAGCTGCACTAATATGCTACTTGTGGCTAATTTCTGAGCTGTTTAATTCGCAGGTGTTTGCCCCAGCCAATAAATCATGCCTTCTACCTCCTCTTTGCACTCATGGACCTGCCATGCATATGTGGAGCCTGTTTAAGTGACAAGGAGGAAATAATTGATGGTGCATTAAATCACCCTAGTGTTTAGTGAACTGGCTCCCCTTTGAAACAAGCCTTGCTACATTCCCACTCCCAGGCTCATTTCAGATGTTATTGTAACCCAAGTCTTCTGCGCCACTGCTTGCAACCTTTCAAAGGTGTACATTTCCTCACTTTTATTTCTTTTACTTGTAGAGCACACTATTTGCATAAGATGTCACTATTAAATTTTCCAGAAGCTAGTCACCAATGCGATGAAGCAGAACAAAATTCTATTGCCTGAGAAGCTGGAAAGAGTACCACAAACCTCTCCAGGTACCTCTGAAGTAACAGCTCCAGCCTTGCAGTTTCCCTTTAAATATTCTTAAACCAAGCTTTTAGTAAACAGGGGTCCTCAGTCATGTTTTTAATGATCATCACTAACTTGCTTGCTCTGATTTTTTTATCTTCAGATGAGAGGAAAGGGATCTGAAAGTTCCCTTTCGGTGAATTAACTGAAACAAACAGCTCCTAACTCACTCTTAAGTCAAAACCAGGTGGATTCATGTTCTTTCCTGTATCTTGACACAAAACCTCAGACAAGCTGCACAATTGCCGAACTTCAACTGAAAATGCTGCCGAGGGTATACGAGGAAGCCTGAAACTAGGGAAGACCCTAGTTTTTTCATCTGTCTTTTGGTTCATCCTGTATGAACATGTGGTTACCTGAAGCAATTTTTATGTGTGGGGAACTTCTGGTCATCATCTTGCACTGTAGCTGAGATGATAGTTCCTCAGGGAATTCTGGATGAGGCACGTATATCTTTTTCATATGGCTTGTGGAGAATGCTCTTTGAAGCAAAGGATAAGAGGCAAGACCTAACCACTTCTTTCTACTTTAAGGAGTCCATTATCGTTGTCCGTGATAAAATCCCTTTGGCATTATTCTGAGGTCTAAGTAGAATAATCTTGATGTAAAGGACTTTAGCAAATAAGTAAAAATTTGGGGGGTTGAATATTTTTATTGACTGCTTAGGCCTTAGCCTGAGACCAAACAGAAATTGAAACTAATGGGTAATAAGGCAGCGTATCACACAAAAAACTTACTTGTGTCCTGCAAACCACAATGTTGCCAGCGGTTTTGTGGTGATAGCTAAAAGTGGAGGTATTTTTTCTGGGGTTACTTAAAGTGATGATGTTAACTTAGCACAGTGTTACATTATTTGAGGAACATTTACCTGAGAGTTCTTCTCCTGCCACAGCTAAGACTAGCAGAATAAATTCAGCTATCCAAAAAGAAGACAACTAGTAAAAATTAAATTAAAAGCAACAGCAAAAAGGATAACATTTCTGGAAGTGGTGCAAAAAGTTTTTGAAGTTAAAGTATTAGGTGTTCACAGTAACAGTCAACCACCTTCACCATCAAAAACTATTTCTTGCACGTTCCATAGGAAACCATATGGCTGAACAGGAAAGGTAAAGGAGGCAATAGAAAATCTGGGGGGAAAAAAAAAGGAAATTTTTCTTCTTAATCACACCCAACTGAAGAACTTTTTTTAATGCATAAATTGAGACAAATACATACAAAATCACAACAAGGCACATAAAAACAATTTTGGTAATAACTTCCTAAAAGCATTTTAAAATGAGAGAATAAAAATTAATAACAAAACAAGTAACTGTTTTGTTGGGGTTCTTTTTCAAACTTGATATGTAATCTATAAAGTGAACAGAAGGTCAAAGTTTATAAAAAGAACTTAAATGTCCGGTAGTAGCCACTGGTGAAGATGCAATATTGAGTTACATGGACTTTTAGCCTGACCTCGTATGGTAATTTTACGTTCTTATCTTCTGAGGTTATAAAATGAAAGTTCTGCTGTCAGGGTGCTCTCTCTTGCTCTTACCTGCTTTCCTTGAATGCCAAGAGAGGATTTGCTAGCTTCCGGGGAAGCTGTAAAGTCATGTTTTGCCAGTCTTGCAAAAGAGTTGGGTTATGATCTGCATTATGAGACATTTTTAATACATTCATAAAGAAAGAGCCATTATGTTTGCCCGAGGTAATTTCTTTTGCTGTCCAGTTTTAAGACTTTTTCCTGAGTGGTTTCTGAATTAGAAGGATTTATTCTTTTCCATTAAAAAGTTTATTTAGATTCAGAAATTAGTAACTTAACCTGGAATATATTTTTATAATATGTCATACTTTTGCAATTTTTGGTGGTAATTCAGTTATAAAAATAAGATCTATGTTTGAGATGTTGTTTTTCAATTTATCTCAAGCATCTTGATTTAAAAGATGTAATTAACACAAATATCTAACAAATAAAGCTAAGTCATAATATCTGACCTGAAAACTTCAGGATGAGATTTTTAAAGCTCTTCTACATTAAATTATCATAAACCATCCAACTGTTCCCTGTATAAAAAACATAAATTTCAGTATAAGAACATGACATTTTTCCACTGTTTATTAACTGAATATTTTATATTGGTTTTGATGCCTACTTTGCTAAGATGCCTACTAGAGAAAAAAATAATGCATGCATGTCAATTAATGTAATTTCAATATAAGAGAATACAATGTATTGACTCAAATGAGGTTTTTTTCCCTAAAATATCCTCTCTTGGAAATGAATATTTGGGTCAGGTTTTTTTTAGTTAAAATAGACTTTATTTGCTTTCTGCATTACCTAAAAATTTCACTACCTTCTCATTAAATATTTTCAATGTGTCATCTTGAGAACTAGAAAATGGTTATTGAAACTAATTATTTAAAATGTTATTAGATTAATAATTATTTTATACCATTTATTTTTTAAAAGTTAACATTTTCTGTAACTTTCAGTAGATATTTCAGGTAAATAGCATTGTTGAATTGAATTATGTTATTTGAACAAAAAAGTACAATAAATTTAAGCTGGATATGTCACAAATAAATAATAGCATGACTGAAGCTGAGAGGCAAGGAGAGAACAAATTTGTACAGAGGCTGAGTTCTTCATTTATAACCTGTTGGAGGAATTCACAGGAATAAATTACTTTTTGGTCAGCTGACATCCATGGGAAAGCTCCAGCTGAATTCAGTGGAGACAGGGGGTAAAAATGCACGTACACATTGTCAGTGTTTCTAATCTGACTTGATATTTTGAATACTTTTAGGATTTTTTGTGCCAATCTA
The DNA here is from genome assembly GCF_000710305.1 of Buceros rhinoceros silvestris. Lineage (NCBI taxonomy): Eukaryota > Metazoa > Chordata > Aves > Bucerotiformes > Bucerotidae > Buceros > Buceros rhinoceros. The sequence continues at coordinate 64,750 of NW_010411733.1, read as the reverse complement.
GAGAGATCTTCAAGAAGCTTAATGTTCATTGGCTCAGTTCAGTGTCCTTTTTAAAGTCTAGGACCTTTAAAAATTATGGATTGGACACTAAAGTGTCTTCAGAAAACTAACCTTTAAAATAATTTTATTGCATGCTCTTGTAATTTGTATGATATTTTAAAGAAAATTATTGAAATATTCATTAGGATTTTCAAACAAGGCTAAGATCAGAATAACAAGATAATTACAGTTATCTCTGTTTGCATTTTTCTTTCTTTCC
>NW_010411733.1:61869-64403 GCF_000710305.1 Buceros rhinoceros silvestris | reverse complement strand
TACTCATCCTGTTTAATAAAATAGATAAGCCTATGCCTTACTTATGTTAACTTTATGCTTAACAGACACGTGACAAACTCTGACACAAGGATCATGACTGGAGATTTTCAGACCAATTTGTCACATTTCTATAACAGTCTGGATATCTAGTTTGATTTCTGCTCTTTCAGAAAAAATATCATACAAAAAGTGAAATGTACTTCAAAATTTCTTTAGACTTTCTTGATTTTTATGTTTGTTTTCTTTTTACCAATGTATTTTTCCTTATTTAAACTTTAGTGAACTCAATAAAGAGATCCCTCTGAATTTTCAAGGGTTGTATAACAGTCCCAGGCTCTTACAGAAAGTCTTACAAGTACAAGCCAAAATTACAACAAGCTCCTATTTTATGCAATCTTGGAGAGGTTTATTTAGATAAGGAGTGACATTGGCCTGTGATCACTGTTGGGATGCACACTAGTATCATTCTGATGGAGTTCTCACTACTTTTCTCAAAGTGATGTGGTGAGGAGAGAGTTAAGATTGTTTGGGTTACCTTAATTGCTCCTCTCCATATTGAAGACGCTCTGAGTGTTTTACAAAGGGAAACTACCCCGTGTCATTTTCATGCTTTAAATTATTTCTGATATTTGAGAATAATGCTGAGAATATACTCTGAGGAGATTTGTGCTAGAAATAAGCAAAAGATATTTGTAGTTTAATCCCATATTAACAAAGACTCTTACTGTTATTGAATTTAGTTTTTTATTTGCTTCATTGGCCTCAAATAATTTTCTCAGCTGAAAATCCGCTCTGTATTTCATCACATTCTGGATCAACACCAAAGGAATAATGTATGACAATTCAAAAAAGGAAAAAGGAAATGTATAATGCAACTTAGTAACACTAGGTAATTGTCATATTGCTGAAATGTAAGTGTTGGAGAGGGATATGGGCATGTCAAGAAGTGTGGTTTCTGTATTTAAGAATTAAAGGTGTGCCAGCCTTTACTGTCAAAACACACTTTCAGGAGGCAGCAATGAAAGTTTATATTACAAAGGTCACTCGGAGAAAAAGAATGTCACAAAGTAAAGTACATCCAGGGAAGATCAGATAATAGGGAATATCTTTTTCAAAGCTAAAATGATAGATTGCAAGAATGGTAAAATAGAGCACATGGCAGATAGAAAGGGAAATCAAAACAAGAAAAAAAATAAAATAGAAGGGTATACAATATAAGTGAAGCTGTAGGAATCATAAAAGAAATGCTTGGAAACAAGAGTGAAACTTATTGAATAAAATGAAATTTATTCAGAGCATTCAGATGACAAGATTCAGAAAAATAACCAGCAGAGTGGCATCTTAGCTGATTGCAAGATGCTTGACGAATACATTTTAAAAAAATTGTCATATGTTTTCATATAACACCATATGAATAATTTAACAGCAATGCCAAGATTTATGATAAGAGTATTATCAGTGAAATGTTAATGCCTGAGACGAGAAATTGTGGGAGTTTAGGGTGACTGTACAGTTCTAATTTATAAAAACTTACATCATTTAACATGGACTTGTAAAGCTGGGACAAGATCTTCCTGGATTTCTACAGTATTAACAATGGTGAAAGCTTGACGATATTTGGGAATTCTGTGTTAGTAATCATTTAATACAATCTTCGGCAAACAGAATATGTATACTACTGTCAATATACAGAATAGCAAAGCCTCATTTTTTTCATTTAATATTTTGCTTACTTTGATGAGCTAACCATAAAGTGATCCCTTGTACAGAACAAGAAATTTTATGATGTCATTAAAATGTTACAGATATGATCATTATGTAATGTTTTGCCCTTGGAAAACCTGTAAGAGCATGCACAGGCAGATTGTTTTGATTGCTTGTGTGTCTGGCCACAACATGAGAGAGACAGTGGTTTAGTTTCCTGTGGGTGACATCTGCTGCAGCTTGATAAAAGACCCACCTGTACGCACCATCTTTGGCTTTCCTATGACGCATGAAAAAGTTGATGAACAAGCACAAAATCAACAGGACTCCATTACTTTACCTGTGTAGCCCTCATCTGCAGGATTGCAAGAGTTCCTTGCAGTCAGGGGAAGCTGCTGCAAAAATCTTCTGAGGACACAAGTGGGGCACAAATGTACAGACAGTGTCTGTTTAAAATTTACAATACAACAACCATTTTCCAACTTTATCTGCTTTAGTCTCTCCTATAGGGAGAAGATACTGCACTGAATTTCCATGGACACTCTGATCCTCAGACACTAATTCAGTGATGCTGAAATCAGGAATGGTGAGTATAATCATTCCGAAAAGAACATCTTTGTATGGAGCAACATAATTTTAGGGAGGTTATTTAGACGGTGCAAGTCTAAATTGTGAAGACAAGAGCATAAACTACGGATTCAAACCTTTAGGGCAGATGAGGCTAAATGCAACCTTTCTGCCAACAGTCTGTTTAGCTCTCTGTTCTTCACAAACATACCTGAAGACAAAGAGCACGCTACTCTGATAATGTGGTGTTTTCCACTTTTTCC
>NW_010411733.1:60096-61778 GCF_000710305.1 Buceros rhinoceros silvestris | reverse complement strand
ACAAATTTTAAAAGTTTGCTCAAACTTAAAATCCTGCTAAAGTACAAATAAGCTCTGGGTCAACAATTATTAAAAAAAATCTGCATTTCCTCTTCCTCTATTAGTGGGCTAAAGAAATAATGTAAATTCATTTTCAAACTACATGGTACAATGTGCTTCACAGAGTGACTGTGCTCAGAGTGACATTTCCCTATCTGTCGCATGATCACCCACAATCATTTCCAAATCTTCCAGTGCTTTAATTAAATGCTGCATCTTTTACCTTGGATTGTAATCAGTTCTTAGCTATAGAAAGCACATACCTGATGAACATGGCCCTTCAGAAAATATTCCAATCACTATATTTGTGTCAGCAATGTAAAACATACACCCAGAGACTGGTCATAAAGTCTGGGCATAGTCTGGACCACAGGATACTTCCAGTTAACAGAAATACAACCCTTGTACCAACCAAAAAAAATACATCGTGCTGTGGACACCATGACTCCCAAATGTTTGAAGATGCTGGGGTCAAGCCATTAACCCTTGAAACTATAATAATTGAAAAAAAAAAAGAAAATCTGGGAACAGATATTTCAGTTGGACCTATTTTGAGGTCAGATTGACAGGAGGGCAAGCAGAGAGAAAAAACATCCATGAATCTATGGCCTCTAGGAATCTTCACCTAGAAGCATCATGTATTTAAAATTCTGCTCCTTCTAGCTTGGAACCCAAACTGTATGGTGTATTCTGCAAAAACAGCTGTGTAGCAGCAGAAATTGGACATGAGTAGGACTTTAAGAGACAATTACATGAAGGTCTGTCTGCTCTGAACAGGGTGAAATCTCAGACTCTTAATCATGCTTGTCCACTTAAGATTTTTATGGGATCAGGTTTTACCTGAAGCTATGTCTTAAGCAAGCTCACTTAACCAAGAAAAGTTGTGCTTTAGTGCTGAAGTTTTGACTCTAGCGATGTATCTTTGTATGCATGTTTAAAGACTGCTTTGCTTATGCATACAGGCTATTACGGTTATAAAACAAACTAAACAGATTCCTGACTTATTTCAGTCTCTGCAGTAAGAAACGTTGGAATATTCCTGCTTTTATGCTTTTCAGTCTGCTTTATATTAGACACGACTACCAATAATGGTTTTGGCTATTTTTCTTTCTTTTCGCTCTTCTTCAGTGCATTGTGACTGATTTGGAAAAGGCTCCTATTCTGAGACTGCAAACAGTAGAAGAAATCTTATTTTTAAAGTGGTTGTTTTATTATATTAGGCTTACATCGCAGTGCAGTGGTATATCATATGGGACTTAGGTTGATTATATAGTTTCTTTGCCTTCCTATGGTTTCTTTTCACCTGTGCAGTATAAAAGGTCTCACAAAAACTATAATTAGGCCTCAGCGCTTTTTCCTTCTTTGTCTATGAGTAGTTCTCTGATTTCAGCAACCATGATTTATTGTCATGACAAAATCTACTGATTCATGAGCCACCAGTTTACTTGGTTGTCTCTTCCTGCACAAGTCATAGGAAGTAGGAAAGGCAGAACTTACATTTTCATCTCATCCTTTCACCTGCCCAGGACCAGATCTACTTTCAACATTTTTCAACTCTTTGGAAACTCCTGTGATGGACATCCCACAACCTCCCTGGCAGAACTGTGCACTCAAAACTTCAGAAGAATGACTTTTTATATATA
>NW_010411733.1:53127-60078 GCF_000710305.1 Buceros rhinoceros silvestris | reverse complement strand
TTTTTTATTATTATTATTTATTTAATGCAGAACACACACATCCTTTGCTGAAAGGAAAAAAGTTTGTTCCTATAATATAAAACCCCTATAGATACGTCTCTTTCTCTAAGCTGAATAATAGCATTTCAATCAATCTTTTCTCATAAGTCACATTTTTGAGGTTTCTGATCTTTTTCATTCCTCTACTAATTTGATCTTTTGCATTCAAGATAATTGTGTTAACAAACTGGACATGGTACATCAGCTGGGGCCATTCCAACACTGAGCAGGGTAGAAACATTAGGTCACATTAGGTTTTTCAGGGTATGTTGTTGACAGCCCAAAGTGGTGGTTGTCTTTTTGCAATGATATTGGCATTATTGACTTGGGCTGGGGTCCGTTACAACCCCCCAGACCCTCTTCTTCAGTCCTCATGCCTAGTCAGCTTGTATTTGTTCTTTCAAATATTTGTTCTTAACTAAGCACAGGACTCCGCTGATTCAGTATCTTTATCTTTTCAATTGTCGGGAACTTCTTTCTTATTCCAGTCGTGTCCACTGATGCACTCCATGCCTCAGCTGATTTACAGATTCCTTAAGCATCCTCTGAAGTCCTTTGCCCAATTCTCTAGTGACAAACTCAAACCAGGACAGATCTCTATCAAGTCTCATTCACTGCAGTCTTCCGTTCTGAGAATATGCTTCTAATAGCTATGAGCTGGGTATGTTTCAGAGCCATGTAAACCACATTTGCAAAGCTTTCTTACGAGACCACAAAGAAAAATGTCTTACCAAAGGACATATACTGTCCATTTCTTCTTTCACCTATCGTGCAATTTATTCTGCTGTGATTTGCCCCTCACAACTCCCTGTTGGGTGTTTATTCCCTTCTGTTATCACTCAGGTATTTGCAAATTCTGTCATTATTAGGGGCATGTTTTTTTCTAGGAAGGGAAGTTTCTGTACCTACCTTACACTTCTTACTTCTTCCTCCTTTTCTTCTTTATATCTAAAGACCTGCTTTGCCTTCTTCTCATTCGTGGAACTTCTGCAAGGTCTCAGAGAACATGGCTTCTGGCCTGCAACTGCTTCAACTAAATCTATGTACATCACAGGGTGAATTTCACTGGGCTCCCATGACTAACCAGAACAGCTCTCACACACCTGATCTTTCCCTGCTATAGACCGTTTTTTTTTTTCATTCTGACACTGGTCAGTGTTAACTGTGTGATCACAGTCAATTCTTTTAGCAAAGCCTGCAGCCTGCCTGCTGATGTACTTTCCAGTAGCCTTCACATTACAACATGTCTGTAAGTTGTAAAAACATAGAAGAGCAACAGAGTGAGTTGTTACTTAACTAGTAGAATATGTTCATCTTCTCTAATTGACAAGCATATTGTTTTACATTATTGTTTCGTAGCTTTGGCCTGATACATTTCTTACAGTTAAAGGAAAGCTCTCTCCTTCTCTATCTCTGCCTTCTTCCTTTACATCTTGTTCACTGCCTGTTAGGGGGATTTACAGATCTTGCGTTATCTATCTAATGAGAAGAATGTTACAAAGTGAGAATGGGAAGCTCTGTGCTTTCACTGAACTGATCTCTATCCTGGTCTAAGGGGCGTATTTGCAGCTGAAAGTCCTGGCAGTCTAGAAATAAATGCCTCATAAAGAATTACTTAATTTAGTTAATAATGTTTGAATCAAGTCATTCTTCATTTTCCATAAAACTAGAATAGGCTAGAAGTAATTCAATTATTTTTTACAAGTACTAATGAATAAAGTAAATGTGTAATTTCCAATAAATTACATAGTTATTTGTGGTGTGAAAAATTGTGCACTCAAAACAAGTAAAAAATGTGTCACTTTCATTTTTATAGTATATCCTTTAGAAGAGATATTAAAGCACTGTTTACCTTATCCCATGGTACTCTATAGAAAACTGTAGATTAATTTTCCCTCAGAGAAGCCATATAATATTTCAGCCCTGAAAGAAAAAAAAATGCCTTAGAGAGAATGATTCAGGGACCTTGTATAAATTCTTCAGTAATAAGAAATAGGTTTTTATGTACTTCACACATAGCCTGTATCTGTTGAGGAAACATATTCTTGCCCTGTTAAAGGAAGGATTTGGGTTTTTTTCTGTCTGAGTCTATTTTTCCCTCTTTAATTAAAATGCAAACTTAGGCATAATCTTGCCCTCTCAAACAGTGTTTTTCTGTTCTGAAGCATGTGGTTAGACTTTCTTTTCTCTGGGCAATGGTAGAACAGAAGAGTCTTGAATGGAAAACAGGGAATGAAGCACCCCTCATGCCATGAACTTCCTTTCCCTCCTGTATTCCTTCCAAAGCTCGAGGAAATCTCCGTGTGTTTATGGAAACAACAAAGGACTTTATTTTCAAATATGAAAAGAAGCAATTTGGAAGAATACAGTATTTATAAAAATGTACTTACTGCAAGCTGGGATCCCCCTTGGCGTACCTGTGTGCAAGCACCATCTATGAGTAACTCACAGACTGATTGTGCTGGTGCAGAGGGTGGGGGAGGGGAAAATACAGAGATTCTCAAAATACATATCTCATAAATATGAGATAATGTAGCCATAAATGAAGCAAATCCACTTTAGCTTTGCTGTGACCTCCAGGAAGCAGAGCATGAACTGCTTTGATTTATCACAAAATTGGAGCTTGCATCTAGAAATGTAAGTGTGAGATCATTTACTTAAAAGCTGTAGTCATCACCATAATCTTTAAGGAGCCAGATCCTGAGGCAAATTGCTGATGTGCTGATGTGCTAAGGCCTAGAAAAGAAGTCAGGCTTCCAGGATATTTTAGAAATATGCCAATATTTTCAGGCTGTAAATTGGTTTCTTTGTGCATGCTGCCTAGCCAAATAACCCTTAAGGAAAGCGTGATAATAGCATAAGTCACCAAATACATTTCACCAGGCCTCTGTGCAGATGTAACTCTTCAGAATCAAATAAATCAGCTATGCTAGTTTTGAAGACAAGGTAATCTTACCTAGTTGTGAAGTAAACCGGCACCCAGTACAATACAATATTCTCCTCTGTGGTAGGCTTTGTCTACAAGACGTGAAACTAATACCTTCACAGATGACGCGGGCTCCAGATCGGGAGCGAGACAGACATGGATTTAGTGAAAAAATGTACTGGCTACTAAGACAAGCCAGGTAAAGCAGTGCCATCATTCAGATACGTATAGAGGAACAACGATTTGTGAGACCTCCAAGCTCTATATGTTTCTGAGCCATGGAGGTAAACACAATCTTTGCCAGAATTTCTTTAGATGTGATGACCCTTTGGTGAGAGCACTTGCACTTCTGGTAAACAGAAGTTAGAGAGTGACCCTTATTTCAGCTCCACTGACCAATGATGCGTCACCTTTTTACACGTTTGCCTCATTACTGCCTTCTGAGCTTTACAGCAAAATCATGCAACTAGAGAATGGTTAGTGAAAAACTAAATAAATGTCGAGTAAGTGTTGACTTCTTACAGTGTCTCTCTAGTATCATTCTTTCAGTAACCTGAAGACCAACAAACACGAAGCACACAGTGAACCAGCTCTTACAAAGGAAACAGCATAATAGAAAAATAAAATAAATTTAAAAAAAAAAAAAGTTCCGGTATTTTTTGTCCCCAGTAAGCTGATTCAGAACAGAATCTTCAAAACTAAGCAACATATGATCAGTATGTGTACAGTTACGTGATAACAGTCCGTATAATCAGTGTTTCCTATTGTTAGAAATGGCTGGAGCACCTTATCTTCTGTAATATGCTAATAGCACACGCTGATTTCTAAAACAGTATTCTACTGGAAGATACAAAAATATTTATATAGTTGAACAAAACTGTGGTAATATACTTCCAAATTTATCTTACAGATGTAATTTCCAGACATGAAGACGTGATAATCATTTTCCAGCTAGCTTTAACTAATCAGAACCCTAAAAAGCTGTAACAAATTACCGTCAACATATTTGAAAGCATTTTAGAAAGATATTCCCGAATTTTTCAATCAATGTAGAAAGGTGATAATTCTGCTATTCATACTCATGAGATTTGTTTCCACATCACACACTATAAATAGAAAGAACTAAAAAAAAATCAGTTCTTTCCAAGTTTACAGTTCATATTTTCTTTTGAATTTATTTTCCTATGGGGAGAGAAGACTAGATTCGCAGCCATTTTAAAGTTATTTTTGCAAAAACATACAGCAGAGTAAATCAAAATTGAACCACTCCATTCCCCAAAATTAAAGTATTAGCTTATATATTCTGAGTATATGGCAAAATATTATAAAAAACACTTTAAAAGGAATTCACAAATTCCAGAACTGAATAGGAAAGAATCTGAACTAGCCATAAGAAATGGTGAGAACCGTGTTGTCCCCAGTCATGGGCAGAAAGCAGATGAGCCCTGGGTACCCAACACAAGGATCCCAGCGCTTCCCCTGTGCAAATACAGCTCTCTAGCCCCATGCTACCAAGTCATACACCCTTTTGTGTTCACTTTCTCTGAACCCAAGGAATCTGCATTCATGACTACTCTGCTGCCCAACTTCAACAAAAAAACCAGAGTCAGCCTTATGCAGCCTGCTGGTTATGCTGCATCTCTATGTGACATGAAAACTTTGAGCTTGAACTTATTCAGGCCGAGCCACTTTTTGGTCCACCCCAGTCACTTCTTGTTAAAGCTCAATCAAGACAATTAAAACAGCCCTGGTCAATGCAGCAGATGTTCAGACACCTAAATCCGCACACTGAAATCTATTCCTGAAAGGTGTTGCTTAATTTCTAAGTGTTGTAGCCCTAAGTAATCTTTTTGGTACTTTTTTCCTAATAACTGTAACCATCCAAAATGTCCACTTCCCAATGACTGTATTTTCAGAAGATATTCTGTAAAATGCTGGTTTCTCAGTTCCTCACATTATGTTCATAGAGCATAATTATTTTAGCTTGTTGTTACTTTTGTCTACTTAAATTTACAAACACATAAGTAGAATATATCTTAAGTTTTGGGCCAATATGAATCTTGGTAGGAGAAAACAAGACCAATATCAGTGGAAGTTTTAAACATTAGTCTGACTTCTTAACACACAGTTAAGATTAACTTACAAAGACTTGTTAAAACTGACAGGTCTGGATTGGGAAAGTGAGTAAAATTTCTTTTAGAATAGAGCTATTTTCTTTTGGAAATTGGCTTTTTATATTCCTGAGTTATTTCTTTTTAGATTGGCTCATTTTTTTCTTTTAGTGTGAAAGGTTTTGAAAAAAGATTTTTTTTTTTGTCCTTATTATGGAGTTGAATGACTTTGCAAATATTCTCATTTTAAAAAGCGAAATGAATGACCTCCAGAGGTCCTGTCCAACCTAAAGTATTCTGTGATACTGTGAAATATGTCCTGAGTCAGAAGTACATGGATATATAAGAAAAGCCAAACACTGTGTGCATCTCTCCTGGACTTACCCAGGAGGCCATCAGGCTATATCATAGACTGAAGACTCTTCCTCACGAGGTTAAACGCACACTCAGTGTTTTGGGGAGTTCATGTTTTTTGTGTCCTTAACAAAGGTATTCTGCTCTCTGAAATTTCCCTCCATTTCAGAAGGATGTTCCTTCCAAGTTCTCCATATCGTGAATGTCCCCCATGAATAATTTTTCTTCCTGAAGTCAGCATTCCCCCTGAAGTCTGATTCATGGCGAGAGAGCCTTCCTCGAGTTCTGCTCTTCAGTGATTGAGGTCCCATGTTTATGGAAAGAAAAAATCTTTTGAGAGTCTCAGGGCATTGATATCTTGCATCTCAGCAAATTTCCATGGGGTGGAGAGTTGTGGTGTTATCTGTTAATACCAGAAGGTGCAGTCTTATAGATTTTTATGTTAAGATGCAAAACAGTGGCACCTGGTGACTCCGGCTCCTTGAAGAGAAACAGTATTTTTGTATTGAGTCTGTTCCATTCCTGTATTCATAAAGTCAATTTGCTGAGCAAGAACAGATCAGTTAATTTTTTGGCCCAGCTTGCTGCATAGCCATATTAATTGGAATTTTCCATGAAGGATTTATAGGGCACAGTTAAAATGAAATACACTTTCTAACACCTCTGCAGAGGAGTTTGTGTTAGAAAATAGATGAGGACTAACTGAGTTCCCTTTAGAAAACAAATGTACACATACACACTGCACATAGCAAACCAGATAACATACATAGTTCAGGGTATAAATTAGACACAAGGAGAAAAATAAAGACAAGATCAAGAACTCAAATCTGAAAATCTTCCCGTTGTCTTTTCCAGAAAAATAATGCAAAATATTTCTCTACTTGCCTTTTTTCTCCCCCACAAACCAGCTACCTCTCAGCCACTGGGTGGTAAAGTTTCACTCCAAATAAAGCATTGATGGTATGAAAAAACAGCTGAAAAAAACCAAATGACAGTCAGTTCTGACTGTCAATCTACACATTTAATGAGAAACTCTGCTCCATTTAATGAATGCTGGTGCTTCAGTCTACCATCACTTTAAGTAGAACCTTCATACACAACTACGTAGTGTCAGTTTGGGCTGTACATTATGGCAGCATGATACTCCTCTGAAGGAAGAACTTCATTTTCTGAACCGTTAACTATATAAGCAATTGTTACTAATTTACTGTGAGAAACGTGTGTGAAAATATATGTGCACATGATTGGCTTGGTGAGACAGCTTGAAAATGTTTAATCAAGGCTGAATAATTCTGTGTCTACAGTAACAGTTAGATTGAAAACAAAAGAAAAAAATAATACTATCATTTCACCAGTGCGTCAGGGTTGAAAGTCTAATTGGCTTGTAGTTGAAGATAAACCAACTTCACTGTGAACTGACTATTTGAAATTTGGTGGGGTGGCGGGGTGAGGGGGTGGGATTGATTATCTTGAGATTGATCTTTGATGCCTGAGTCTGATGAAACCTGAAAAGAAGAACCC
>NW_010411733.1:52697-53060 GCF_000710305.1 Buceros rhinoceros silvestris | reverse complement strand
TCTGATTAAACCTGAAAAAAAGAACCCTTCTTCAGAAAAAGTGTTTCACATTCAGGGGGAAAAAAAAAAAAAAAGGAGAAATAAAAGGGAAAACCCCTTGAAAGCTTGTATTTGACATCAGAACTAGATGGTGGATTACAGTGCCTAGGTCAGGACCATTCACTCTTTGTAAGTATATGGATGTAATGCTACCCCTAACAAATGCTTTCATTTATGCATGTTTTCATTAGCCAGAAGTGCTAGCACAAACAAAACTCTCAGATTATTTTAGGAATCCCTCTAAAAGACTGCCCTTGGAATTCTGCACAGAGTTACTGATTTTAACAGCAGTGCTTGAATGCTGGCTCTGAACATCAAACTCAC
>NW_010411733.1:52085-52530 GCF_000710305.1 Buceros rhinoceros silvestris | reverse complement strand
CAGCCAGCCGTGAAGAAGCCCAAACCTCCTCCCCTGCACACCACGCTCCCTCACATAAACCCATCCTCACACAGCTATAATGGACTGTAGCCCGGTTCCTCTCTGCATGAGGCTGAGAACCAGCTCATGTAAATACAAGCTGGAGAATTTAGGTTGTGTCACGTAGCAAAAACAATGAGTGGAACAAATGAGTCGAGCAGCTCGGAGAGCTGGAAATCTCTAATTACCAGACCCAGTCACAGACAAACACTGAAGGAGAGGCGGACTATTTGTACCTAGTGCCACTCAACCGGGGTGACAATAAATTTACGAAAGGTCAAAGAACTTTCCATACGTGAAACTTGCGGTGGGAACGGTGCGGGGCTGTCACCGGGCCGGGGCTGCCAGCCCTGGGACGATGCTGCCACCTGCCGGTGTCTTGGTATCCTCTGAGATTCGTTATCAG
>NW_010411733.1:51762-52047 GCF_000710305.1 Buceros rhinoceros silvestris | reverse complement strand
AGGGGCCCTGCCGCCCCCCTGCCGGTGTCTTGGCATCCTCTGAGATTCGTTACCAGGCTCTGCTCTGCTTTTCCAGCCTCAGTTTCTGCAGATAACACACACTGGTTTTGTCCTCATCACAAGACCGGGTTACTCACTGAGTGCATTCACAAAGAGGAAAAGAGTATTAATAAAAATATTTTTTAAAAAGAGAAATATAACCTAACCATATTCAATAAATACTCACTCTGTGAACTCCTCCTGCTACTTTGTTTGGACAATTAATCTAGCTCAGCTAAGAAGTGG
>NW_010411733.1:22139-51557 GCF_000710305.1 Buceros rhinoceros silvestris | reverse complement strand
TTGTGCTCTGTATTTGGGTCTTAGGCAGAACTCAAGCATCAAGGAGAAAAAAGCTGAATTACTGGATGAGCCCTTTGGCAACTACTCCTGCTGCCCAACTGTACAGCAGTGCAAAACACTGCCTGGCATCTGCTACAGCACCATCCACCTCTCAGATTCATTCAAAGGCCATGCCTGGACAGCAAGAGGGGCTGCAAGAGCCGCTCAACATGCAAGAAGCAAGAGTACTCCTCAAGGACAGTCCTTGAGGTCACAGATGCAGGGAATAACTTCCTACCGTCTCTCTGAGGCTTTTTGGAAACTGTGCCCTGCCAAGCTCCCCCTCCTTAGGGACAGCTTTGGGGGATTCTGCAATGCCTCACTCATGCTGTTTGCTGGCTGGTACAGTCCCATATTGTCTGGGGTCATCGATATCACCTGGGAGTCTCTTTCTGAAGAAGGATCTGAAGCAAAGCTACTTCCAAAGAACTGTTTGAGTAGTGCAGTCAAACCCTCAAAAGCAGCTTACCAGCTAAGGGTGTCCTGTGTGTGCTGCCCTCCCCAGCACACACACACGCATGCACAGACACACTCACAAGCTTTCAAGTAACTGTTGAAAAATGTCATAAAGTGTTTTGGAAGGACTACCTTGAACCTTCCCCCGCAAAATCTTGATTTTGTGAAAGTGTGTGTTCAGGACTGCTTAGGACAATGTAATCCCAAGTTTTGATTTAGCTCTGTTCTCTGCACTTTCCTGCAAATGTGTTTGAATTTTCCTGTTCAGATGCTGCACACACCATCATCATGTTTGCTTATGCTGCAATTACAGCTAGGCTAGACCTAAGTCACAGGTACTTCCAACCTGCAGCAGCCACTGGAGTCAACACGTCTTCACATGACCAAGTGAAGGAAAGGCTCCTCTTAGCTGGAAAATGTTTGCATAGACCTATGATGAACACCGTGGTCAAACCCTAGAGGAAGCCTGTGGTAGTGGCAACGGTACCTGTCCTCAGAATGAAACCACCAGCTCTCCCACACAGTCGGCCCAACACAAGCGTAGTTCTTGTTTCTTTGTGCCTGAAGAACTCTGCACCTGAATTTTAATCATGAGAAAATCGTGTCCACCTCAGAGCAAGAGACAGAGAGAGGGTGCCCTTGGAGGACCTTCTGCAGCAATTATTTGGCTGAAACCCTTAAATTTCTTACATTATGTTTAATCATTATAAGACAGATAGACTAAGGGTAACAATCCCAGCAGTGGACAAGCCCTGATGGTTAGCTCAGGTACCTAAGGGTGCTCATTTTAAAAAACATTTCCATAATGGTGTGGCTCTTTAAAAATTACATAACAGTGCAATTAAAATGCCAGAGAATGGCACAGCTGAGCTGTCGCTTAGGTTAGCTGATGTTATCCTGAATCTCCCTGCCAGCTGCTTTCTTCTCTGAAACTGCTCACCCACTTGAAATGTAAAGACACGCTTTTCCAGTGGCCCTCACGGGTTTCACTTACGTATAAAGTCTCTGGTGGGGTGCATGGTGCTTTCTCAAAGAAATGTTTCCTACCTGTAACATATATTATCATCTTAAGATTTGCCACCAAAACAATACCAGCATTTAAAGGTCATTTTTATCTGCTGTTACGAAGTTGTGGATTAAATATCGTTTAACAATATCTGTGATAATAATGAGTGTATGTATAGAGCAGTTTTCTTTTAAAAAAAAAAAAGGCAGAATACCAATACTCCCAACCTTCTGCTGAGCTTCCAGTATGTCTCAATAGTTTAATTGGCCTATGAGTGGCTGTTAAAAATCTTTTAACACTAATGCAGGTTTCTGCACTTCAGCTTCAGCACCACTATATGCAATTTAAAATCTGCATTTAAATACTGTTTGATTTTGACATCCACAAGTGTTGAGGAGGTTGTTCATATTTTTTTTTGTACTGAGAAAATTCTTTCTTGTTGAATGTTGTAATCAAGCTTATCATGAGTCCTATCTGCTTTGACAGTTGTGGAACCAAATGGAAAGACACGACTACCCTTGCCTCTGATTTTCAAGGTTACAAAGGACGTGGAAGTCCAGAACTGAATGTTTCCTTCCTCAGACAAGAGTGATTTGTGAGATCAGCTCTGAGATTAAATTTTGTGTCTGGGCCTCATCCCAGTCCAAGACCTGAAGTGGTGCTGGGAGGAGTGTGATGGGTAATGGAAGCCCGCTCTATACGGAATTGTAATGGCATTTCCCATTTCTAAAAATGAAAATGTAAGAATGAAACTTGGAATTCTTGACTGCAAATGGCTGAAAGGCACTTGGTTTTGATCACTGATATTAGTTAAGAAATAAATTAAAAATTAGATTTAAATGTGATCCTCTGTCTGTGCTTCAGACAATTAAAGATACTGAGCACTGAGAAGCCTGCCAACTTTAAGATAAGGCTTCCTGCTGTCCATTAAAAGCTATGCAAGACCAATGACAAATGGCAATGAACAATAATCTTTCAAGAAGTTGTCAACAAGTGGAATTCTTTACAAAAAACCTGAAAAAAACACCAGGATTTTGTAAATAAACAAGTGTTTTCTGAATGAAAAGTGCTTGATTTCATCCAAATTTAATTTTGCTAAAAAGTAATCTGCTACCATGATTCATGGCTTGGCTTCGCGAACGAAGATCTGGGAAGGGTTTTTCCCACGCTCACTGCAAGCGATGAGTGCACCCTTCGGGACTGCGCGGTGGATTTTTTAGGTGAGGCACCAGCGTGCGCGGAACTGGCTCCACCCTTTACACCTGAGGTTCATCTGCCAGGGCCTAGCAAGCTTGGACAGTGACAGCGAAGTCCTCGGGTCGTAGGTTTGGTTAGAGTGTCCTTCTCTTAGATGATGGATGCGCCTTACAAGGCTAAACGAGCTCCATCTGCCCGGGTTTGGAGTCAGAGTTGTCCTTCTCCTAGGATGGTTGCCCGAAGGCTAGTGAGCCCATCCTGCCCGTGGACACACTTTGTCTGACCCTTCAGTTGAGACCTGTCTGGCCTGGGAGACCCCACCGGAGGCACATGCCACCACCAGCACAGCTCTCAACCTCACAAGGGCACGCAAGCTCCTTCCCCACAACAAGGGGGTGCCCGTGAAAGAGTCGCTGCTCTACCTCCGGACATCACAGACCCGGGCACGGGGCAGCCGGGGCCTGCCAAGAACAGGAGTCCTGGAGGATGCTGGACTGGATGCTGGATCCTGGAGGATACCATGATTATTGTTATGCAAAAGTCCTCATTTAGTATTGAAATTCTTTTTTTTTTTCTAGAGGAGTTGCAAACTGAATCAGAAGCACCCTTTTACTTTGCTCACAAAATGAATGCAGCTTCTGCAATGTGCAAGAAACATCTAACAATAAGCGCATGACAGACTGTCTCCAAGAGACTTTCCTTAAGCTAAAAAGATAAAATTTCACTTGCCAAAAATGAATTGTTTTAAAGAAGCCAGTTAATTTTAAAATACATTTTTTACATTCACAAACCATTTAAGAAAGGAGCATGCTTCATCAGCAAAAAGAAAATAAATTAAAAGTTCAAAAGCAACCTTCACACTCCAAAAAATAACCCAGTGTGTGTTGACCGACATGCCTTTAGCTTATTAATGGTGTTACACTATTAATTTGCTACTTGCAAAGATAACAAAGGGGAGAAGATACGTGGAAATAACCCTTTTTCCAAGTACAACAGACTTGAAATGTCCAAAGAACATAATTTTCAGTAGAACAAATATGAAATAAGTAGGCCCAGGGACACCATTAGCAGGTAAGTTATTCTCAAGGAATGTGTGGCTGCAGGTAGAGAGAAACACAGGAGGAACAGGATTTGCACTTTTTAAATCCTAGAAAACAGCATTATTTTATAGCTGTGTTATAACCACTGTAATGTCACTTTGACAGGCTAGATAGATAGTTTATAAGAACAGGCTGTTATTCAGTGAGCTGTGAGTAGGTTGGTGTATTTCCTTCACAATGTCAATATGACTCTTTCCTGAAGAATTATACACTGCTACATCCATCAGGAGCGGATGAGAACTTCAGAGCCCAGCACAGTGCTGCTGCTTCTTCAGAATGAAAGTTACTTCCGAAGCCATGCCTGCAGTCAGTGAGTGATGCATCTCGACCCACTGGTTACACCTACTGTACATAAATGGCACACACATTTGTCAGCTTTTTGAGGTTTGTAATTGCTCTGCTACTGCATTAGATAAGGAAGGAGGAAGGCTTCATCAACAATGTTTTTTACAGATGAGCATTACGTGCTATGTTTTATATTTGTGCTTGCCCTGAAAGCCGAGATAATGGTCTCTTTTTCTTAAAATCAAAATCCCTTTAATTTTATTCTAAACATTAATGCTTGAGATTGAAAGTCAAAGTAGCAGGAGAGTTGCAGGGAGCTGGCATTGTGCCATAGCTCTAATGAGGATAAACACAATAAGAAAACTATTTTATTTTTTGGAAATTAGTCTTAAATGCCATGGACATAAAATGAACAAGATCTAGTCCTCTAACATACAAGTATACAAGAAAAGGATTTCATGCACATTTATCACTCTGAATAAGGGGAAACATTTTATGAAGGGTGTTTGAATACTATTTATTCAAACTGAACCATACCATTCCTATTGAGCAGATGGATTGGAGATATATCTTTTAAAAAAAAAGCAAAAGCATTTAAACTAGTTGAAACTGCAGCACTTATTTACTCATCTCCAAAACACGTAACATAATACGTTATGGGTGATCTATGTACTGATCGAAATGGGTTCATATACTTATTACTGGAAACCAGATACAAATAAGAAACTGGATTAATTACATTGTTTTGCAGGAATCAAATGAAAGGAGAAATGGCTATAATCAAAAATGTTCTTGTTCTGCAAAATACACCATGATTCTATGCAGTGTTTTAAAGTTTGTTCAATATTATGCAATGTAATGAAATGTTGTGCAGCAATACAGCTCTTGCTTCTACTTGAAGTATTGTAAATCACTATTGATTTCAGTGGAGGCAGGATCAGGTTCTTGGTTAGAAATGATAACAAGCCAATTCTGAATTCTCTTATACTTACCAGAGATAGTCATCATCTTTGACAGAGATGCAGAAATGTCAAGAAAATCTATTCACGTGCTTTAGACACTGGCTTTTAGCAGCAGAAAAAAGTTATCAAAGAGCACTGCTTTACAAGCATATGCAAGAGCAGCATTATAGATAACTCCTGAACAAAGGCTTGCATGATCAGGCCAAACTGCTTGTGAGGCTTTCACCAAGCTTTCAAATTTTATGGAAATAAGGTGAGGAAAAGGGTTTTTAAACCCCTTGCAGTGTACCGACTGGGTTTGAATTAAATTGCAGATGTTACATTTCCCTGAATTAGTACTTTTTTATTAAGAGACAAAGAGCACTCCATTAAACTTCTGTTCTGAATCACACTACTTGTCATTAAACAATCAGAGCATATTTTCTCTTTCTTTTGACCTTAGCAATTAACATATAAACTTTCAAAGCGCTACGCTCAGACCTCTGAAAAGAAATATGATATAGAACACAATTAGTGACATAAAGATGAAGGAGACAAATAAAGGGTATCTAAATATAAAGAAAATTTCCTAAAAACTCTTCCTGAAAATGAGACACTGTTATTAGAAATTCAACAGTTTAAAGTGAAAAGACATCTGACATTTGCATTGATGCTGTAGCAGTGCAGCTCTGACTTACAGTAGGTGTAATTAGAGCACTCACTCTAAGGAGGAAGAAAGACCTGTCACTCTGCAGCAAAGCCCCAAGCAAGGTAGGATAGCTAACAATGTCTTATCCTTAAATTACACTTCTGATTTAAAAAAACATTTTAAAAAAACAAGGTTTGAGGTGGATTGTGTAGTGTTAGTAACTGAACCTTTCCCACTTCTCTGTTAATATTATTACAGCAAGTTATTACATATTTTTTGAAGCCCAGAGGACAGCTCAAGATTCATCTGCTTGAGTAAATGCACTGATAGGATTATTTTGGAAAAGCATGATGTAAGCAGGCTCTTTCTAATAGAATGAGTTCCCCTCGATACTCATAATTAAATTGATTAATTTGGCTTGTGAAGGTACAGTGGGTCATCTGATTTTGCAGGTAGACAAATATCCAAGAGATAGAATATCAGTGTCTTCCCTTCTTTACTTTGGGTTGACATACACTGGTTAACACGGGAAACATCTCAGACAAAACCTCCTTTTCAGCCAAGCTGATTGAATGGAGATGGAAATTTCCATTCCCTCCAGTCATGGACAAGAAAGATTTTCCATGCATTGGAAATAACTTTGAATGTTCTTTGAATAACACGTGAAATACAAACAGTTCAATCCCTGTTCAACCTTGAAGACATTCCCTGCAAACCCTGCTCTTCTTAAAAAATCCCCTCTTCTACTCACAGGATTTTAGTCAAAACTGATGAGGTTCTCACTGCTGCGTGACCAGGGATAGAGTGGATGATACCTACGATGATTTCTTCCTCTTTTCTTGCATCACTATTCATATTTTTTCACCTGTGCACAGAGACCCACTGGCACTATTTTGTCATTACACTGCTTGCTGTGAGACACATAGGGAACAACTAAATGCTGCTTTCTGAAATAGTGGTCATTCTACAGAGTGCAAAATGGAGATTGAGACCGAATGCCAGGGAGTTTTGTGAAGGGTAGCTGGCTTCCAGATAACGGCCTCACACCTACTCCTAAAGCAAGCCA
This sequence comes from Buceros rhinoceros silvestris, assembly GCF_000710305.1. Taxonomy (NCBI): domain Eukaryota; kingdom Metazoa; phylum Chordata; class Aves; order Bucerotiformes; family Bucerotidae; genus Buceros; species Buceros rhinoceros. The sequence continues at coordinate 44,818 of NW_010411733.1, read as the reverse complement.
TGAAGATTTTGTCTTGCAGGGATCCCTAAATCTCTGTTTTGAAGGAGAAATAGCTTTCTAGGGAAGTGGAAAACAATACTCAAAATTATTGACAGTTTCAATTTGTGTAGATCCCCTCGGCTATAGTCATAATGGAAGAGAATTATTTGGGCTTCCCTTGCCAAATTAATGAAAATCCATAACTGAAATCTATGCCAGAAAATGGAATATAAGGCACATAAGCACAAACAATGAAATATAAAATCAGAGCAATGTGGCCAGTAATCAGTTTAGGATTACCATGAAACAAGGTAAACTGGCTCTTCAAAGAAGGCTTTATCAATAGCTACTTCTATCGAGTAGGCACTACATTAAACCTGATCATCATTTGAACTACTTATGAATAATTGATTTAGGAATAATTTCACTGAGAAAAATCTCGAAGTTTAATTTGCCACGGTTTGTGGAACATATTTATATCCATTTGTAACAATGCTCATCAACAGCAATCCAGAGTTTGGAACCTTGGAAAAATTAATTGAACATTACAAACTCAAATACTGTCGATCAACATAATTTAATAGAGTGTCTTCCATAGATTACCTAACAAAGATCAATCATAATCACAGGACCCTCAACCATTTCTATTCTCCTGTGGTTATTAAAATAGATGGGATTTTCCAGTATGTCTAGAAGATTAATGAGTTAGATTTCTGGTAGATCAGAGTGAGATACTAAATTAGGAAGAAGTAGTTCTCCAGAAGAACCCTCACCAGTAGCCTGTCCCCTCATGCAGTTTTCATCAATTGTGTTCTATTCGGAATATCTTTTTTGATAACAATAGCAGAAGCATGTCCCCAGGTTGCAGCATATTTAGCACTGCTAAGTGTCCTAGAGGAGAACAGGACCTAAAGGTGCACTGCAAGATTAAAAAAATAAGCAATGGCAATCCTGAGATGTTATAAGTTCTCTTAATGTAACATATTTTTTATTATTATTCACTTTGTTGATGGAATTGGTAAATGAGTGTAACATAGCTAGACTGTTAATGTGGTATCTGTTATGGACACGCAGATAACTGAACAGAAAATGCATGTGCCTGTAATCCCAGACAGAGTGTCTACTTACACACACCAAGAGAGATGAATTACATTGAACTAACTCACTTCAAGAACAAAAGAATGATGAGCTATTACAATATCTCTGAGTTTCATGCAGCTCTGTGTGGGAGCACACTAAGAGTAGGGTATCTTTTCAGCTAATACTGTTTAACTTTTTGTTGGCTTGACGTGTGTGTGTCTCTGTGTCCCAGAAGAAATTAGGTTTCATAATAAACTTTCATATGCTTTCATAATAATAAACACAATTTTTATGTAAGAGCGCACATGCACTGTTGTGTTGGACAGTAGCACACTGAAAATAGCAGCACACATGCAAATTCAGAATAAAAAGACAAGCAGAAGGGTCATCAATACAAGAAATGGTAACAGCACAATACACAATCACGAGACACAGCCTAGGGTGCCTGATGTGCCTCGGTGTAGGATACTGAGTCTTCTTTTATCTCCTGCGTACAAGGGATGAAATGTTCAGTGATAGCAGTACACTTCATCCTCACAGACCCTTCACATGATGATGAAAATGGCAGCTGTTATAGAGGACCTTTGGCACTAAGCATAAGTTTTAGATACAAAAATAAGACTGCAAAATTTATTTTCAAGAAAAAAATAAGTCCCAAAAGGCACCTTAATAGAAAAATCTACTTTCTTTCCACTTATCTATTTCTATCCAGTTTGCCTTCCTAGCCCATTTTTCAGATTCCCTACATGGCTTTATCACAAAAACTGTGGTTATAAAGCATGTATGTATTAAAAAGTTGTATTTATTACACGTTTATTCAGAAAAATGTCTGATACAGCAACATTGCCAAATATTTGGCAAGTTATAACACTCTGAGGGAAACCCTTCTGCCCTTGTAGGACAAGAACACTGAAGGATGTTGTCCCAGGAGGCCTCTCAGCTGCGTGTGGATCGCTATAGGGACAGAGCAGCCATGGGGTTCCGCCTTCTTGAGACCCTCCAGAGAAGAATCTTGTTGTGAGAACGAAAATCACAACAGCTGCTTGAATGTGGTGCAGGCAGGGGGAGGACAAGCTCACTGCCTGCCAAGGCAACCATCTCCTCAAGCAGGCCCGCAGGTACCACACAAGGGACAAAACCTCAAATTTTGAAGTCCCTCTCAACAGGTGCATTCTTCACATCCGAGACTGAAGAAGCAAAACAGAGTTGATGCACACCACGGGTGACAAGAAAACATTTCTTTTTTTTCATCCATTTGTGGCTGTTCTTCAAAATACATGGAAGTGTATTTTGCTTCATGGTCAGTCAGAGTCTTAATGCTATTTCATGACAGGCAAACTGGCAGGAATTTCATATTCTCTTTCAAGAAGGAGGGAAAAGTAGAATTGAACAATTCAAGAAGTTACAAGATTTTTATTCAGGGAGTAATATGTGCTGGCATGGAACACCAGGAGAAAACTTGGATTATAGGTTTATCTGTCCCTTTTTATGGGTGACCTTGAAAAACTTAGAGAAAGCCAGAGAGAAAAGCAATTACATTTTTGAAATTACGCACCACTGTTCTCATTCATCTTGATAAGAACTTTTAAGGAATCCAAAAAAAGGCTAGAATATTGCTTTTATAAGAGTTATAGAGACCTTGGTTCTGCAGAGTCAGTTTTAAAATAAATTTAGATGTACAAAGATGAATTTTTATTTCCTTTGTGTTGCTAAATTGGCCACTTTTAAAAAAACTACAGTTCTGCACTGAGGCCTTTGGCAAAAAAAAAAAAGTGTACAGGATTTTTTTCCTTGTTCTGAAAAGATATACAGCAGCTCTGCTTATGTTGTGCAGCGATCCCTACTGCGTCACAAGCATCTGCACTCATCCTTTTCTGTGCGTTTATAAGTGTGATTGAAGTTTTGATAGGAAGCTGAATTTATATAAACAGGATGTTATGCAGACAATAGGCACAAGATCTTAGTTATTCTTATTCCCGCTGTTTAAGCTCCCCTGTGTTCATTTAAGCATGATCTGCCTTCGTGTCTCTTTTACTCTCGTTATTATCTTGCCTTACCAATTAGGTAAGGCACTGAACAGCCTGTTATTCCAGCCTGGGAGGGCTGAGGGTCAAAAGGAGCGATGCTTAATGTTAAATAGCTGTGAAACGTTAAAGCCTGTAAATTCATCAGGACAGTTGGCCTAGCCCACTGCAGGGCAAGGGGGGTAAGTACTTTTCTGCTTGAATTACACATGGAGCATCACTGGCTTTGAAATGCCAGGATCCATGCTGAGCCCAGCGAACGCTCCCCAAGCGAGTAGTTCCAGCCTCAGCTCTAATAGCAGGAGCAATAGGGGTTATTTTTGGAAGCTCTTGGCAGTCAGATAGAAAAAGAAACTTCAAAAATCATTCTGCCTCTTTACTGAGGACCCCCTTAGGAGTACTACTGGGAAGAAGTCTGTCGATCTGCCACAGCTAATAGTCACTCAGCAACCCGACGTAACCACCACTCCAGAATCAATGCACTGCAGCTATTCAGTAGTACCACATCTGATGCTTGAAAGGATGGAAAATATGATATGTGACAGCTGCTTATGAGTGATAGTGATAGTGAACAAAAAGCCTAATGGGTACTGGAATCTCCCCACCCTGCATACAGAAAAGATGAGGAAGGGAATGATGACTTTTCCTAGCACGGCTGCACTCTTCAGCAGGCATCGTCCTGTGTGCCAGATTGGCATCTCCAACAGCTCAGCAGCAATTATTCACATGCTACTTCTGAAACTGTGGTTTGCTACTCACATAATCTCTGCTATATCACATTCCAGACTGCTGACTGCACATCAAGAGGTTTTTCACTTGTTGGACAAAAGAATAAGAGACCAACAGACAGAAAACAGAAAAGGGACAAATCTGTTAGTCTACAGTATGTACAAGGGAAGCAAGAGCTTTTGTAACCAACATGCACGAGTACTAAAATCTAAACGAGGCTAGTTTACCTTCTGAAAGAAGGATTTTCTGATGCACCAAAAAACCAGCTAGGTTTTGTGGTTGATGTCTTGTCACTGGCTTCATTGAGAACTCAGTTGTATATCCTCTTTGCATGCTTGAGACTTAGCACTTAGCAATATTTAAATAACTTCTGAAATTGTGGGTTATTTCCCGAAATCATATAGTCTCCCATTTTGATATACAGTAAGTTAGTTCTTTGGCAAAGGCAACTTTGCTTCTGTCTACTTTATGGGTTAGCATCTCAAACTTTTGACTCTATCTGAATAGATACTTACAGTTATACATCACCTCCATGAACTTCACTATTCATTGTATGAGCATAAATTTGATTGATATTTAGAGAAAAATATTCACTTGTTCTGAGAGGGAAACACATTTATTGACATGGATGAAACTTTTTAAAATGTATCTCAAAACAAATGTCATAGACTATTCATTGTGGCAAGCTTCTATAGAAAAAAATCTTCAGTATTAAACAATAACATATTTCTAGCATGCAGAATGACTGCCTAGATGGAAAACAGAAGACAAGAATAAATTTAATCAGGAGAGAATCTAATTATTAAAGACATCGTAAAAACAGAGGTGACTCTGAATTTGGGGTGGAAAGATGAGTTTGAGCAAAGGCTAGTTCAATCATTTGTCCATACAAGAAAGTGCTGCCCTGAGTTGTGAGTACCTCTTCTTCTTTACCTACTGAAAATCTTAAGTAAGTATTGCATTGTAGCTCTTAATTGGAAAGACTCCATTAATATTCCCATATATGAGATTAATTAATTAATATCTAATTTGACTAGTTATTTTTCACTCAAATACATATTTTCCATTGTTATCTTCTATTTTTTATATTGTAAATATGTACCTAAATAGTATGCAATATATACTTTTTTTTTTTGGTTTAAGATGCTTAAACATTCTTTCAAATACACCAAGAAACATTTTCAAGGCTACCTCTGTTTGTGATTATATCTTCATGCTAAGGGACTCAAAAGGTTAAGATTTTAATCCAATGTAAGGGATTTGCTGACTAAATATCTTGTTTGTAAGAGCTGGATTAAGGCATCACACTAAACCTACTCCATCTAACTACAACACAGTGAATCTTGTCAAGAAAATAAACTCTTTGTTTATCCTTACTTATGCACAGATCTATGAATAACTCTTCTAACCAGCTAGTGATCCTGCCTGCATTATCTTGTCTGTAAACATGCTCTGCATGCTGAAACAGCTGAAAGGAACAGATAGGTTAGGAAAAGTCACAGAAGCTGAAAACATGCTGTAACACAACTACAGGAGAAAAAAATCCTCTGCTCCAGGTGCAAAGCTTTATAGTCTCTCTCATGTCCTCTTATCCTTTCACACTGCCCAGAATTGCCCTACTTTGAAAGAGAGAAACTATATGAAAAGCTCCTTAGAATGACCCAACTTGAAGGAATACCTCCCACTCTAAATTTTCTAAGAACAGATAAAACAATATATAACTTTAAAAGTTACTGTTTCTCAAAAGATACAGTAGAAAAAAATGTTCTATCTGAGCAAGTAAAACTCAGACTACAAACGGTGTGTGAATTTGTAAACCACTGCTTAAACTTTGAGTTTCATCATTTGCTTTTTTAGTTCAGAAGGTCCCAAGCATATTACAAATGTTATCGACTATTGTGTTGATTAATGCTACCAGTATTTCGGTTGGCAACGTGCATTGGAGAAGTAGTGGGCTGCTTGTTTATGGACATCATCTAGCATTAGCCTGCAGAGGAACAGGAGTTTAACAATATAAAGAAACATTGCACAGCAATTTAGGATAACAAACACATATTATTCTGCCTTCCGGACATACTCTCCCAATGACCCAAAACGGTTGTAAGCCAGAACACAACATTTTCTGAAATCTCAAGACTACAATCAGCCATCAGTTCTCCTCAAAGAGACCCTGTGTCACAGGACAAGCAACTTCAACCCAACTTCTCAGGCCCTACAAGGCCTCTCTGTTTATGAGGTGGAATAAGCATAAAGCCCTTGATGACGGGATTTGACATATGTCTCATTAAGAGCATTAGCACCACCTCTGGTTTTATGACTGAGCTAGAAGGCAGTATCTGTGCCACAAAGAAGGCAAGAAGAAGGAAAATGCACTTTACTGAATATTCAGTGCAGCCTGCAGCACCTCAGCCTCACCCATGGGGTGTGAGAAGTTAGCCAAGTAACCCCACCTCAGTGACAAGCTCTGCTGATATGATATATTCAGAGGCTGCAGAAGCTTAAAAAAAAAGTCATAAGAAATGCAAGTTATAGTATAAGCATTAATTTATCCTACTTTGTGAACGAGTACACCAAAAACATTTCTTGACCTTTACCTTTCTGCAGACTAGCTACTCTCCCTGAGACCACCTGTCTAGGGAAGAGACAGAAAGGAGACGCTGACCTCCCTTCAGAGCTCTAATAGGGTGAAAGCTGCTAGGAAACTGCATTTCTGGGCATTGCTGCCTGCTCTCTGAGCAGAGAAGCCTAATAATTTGTGCTGATGTTACGAGTAGACAGCAGGCTCCAGAGAAGCCGATCCCTCAGCATGGGAAGCAACCACAGCCACTGACTCTACATTTCATGTAAGAACTTACAGCCACCCACAAAGCAAGCAGTGCATCACCTAAGGTTTAGACAGCAAAACATTCTGTCAAAGCTGGAGCGAACCTGTACTTTGCTAACTTGGGACTGCAATTTTGTCCCACTCAACGTCTGCTGACAGGAGGGATTGTAAGATGATGCCCTGCCTCCTCAAGGGTAACAAGAACTTGCAAGCAAGAGGAAAAATGTTTACTTGAAGTTCACCCAAAAATATCTGACTTGTTTGTCATTTGGTGCAGGAGGGGGATGGTGCCAAAAAGGAAAAATATGCTCAGCAGCAGAAAGTTCAGGGGCTGTATGTCTGCTTCTGTAAACTCCCCATCCCCATGGAAAGGTCTCTGATTTTCTGCCTGCTGGTTTCCAGGTTTCAAGCTCTTAGTCCCCAGGTTTTTAACTTTTTTAGGAAAAACGACATCTACTCTTGACCAGTTGGTCCTTGCACCATGATATCACATGATTACCCTGGGGACCAATCAGTAAATCCTAACTCAGCATCCAGGCAAAAGAAGAAGAGGTGTTCTTTCCATAGAAACAGGACTCAACTACAACTCATAGGCAAAGAGCATCTATTTCCATTTATGTTTCTATGAACAAAGTATTTTGTTCTGGAGTACTCTGCATGTAAGGAGTCGGAAAAACAGATCCATTAAGCCTGAAGTGGTCACATGCTGTTAGGCTGTTTAAGATCAGAAATATAGGCCAAGGGCCTTCACTCATAGTTTGAATGCTGCTACTGACATTTCTAATGGAAACAGTCAGCCCTACGTCAAGACCATACCACAGGGTCTGCAATAGCCTGTCCTTAAAATCCAGTGGTACTATTTCCACTTTATGATGCACTGCAGTTGACGTAACATGGGACTTACCACAGATCAGACTCCTGCACGTAATTTCTTTTTCCTTTTAGCAATTGGCAAAGTATTGATGACACTGTGCCATTATATCTTCCAAAATACTATTTTAACCAGAAAGAAATACAATGATGAAATATATCAGATTAAAATCAGTGTCTGAAACCTACCACAGAACTAACACTGGAAAGAAATTTATCATCAGTGCAAATGAATATCTTAACAGCACTGTTAAATTACAAGATTTAAAATCCAGTCTTATCTTGCTTAATTTGTAGTAAAAGTTGCAAAGGGGCAAAAAATGCTTTGAATTTCTGAGTACTAAGAAAATGATTCTTCTTTCCATCTTTATTGGAGAAACCTGTGCATTCAAAATTGCAACCTCAGAATCAGATGCAAATGCAGCACCTGTTTAATAACTGTTACAGCCTTTGCCAACGGTTAAATGCTTTTCCAATTAGAGTATTTCCACTTAACTTCTTTAGGCTAAGTTATCTCCCAGGAAATGATCTCGGTAAAGCAGTTGTCCTAATATTTCCTCCCCCCGTCTTCTGCTATACACCATTATGTGCTGTGTGCATACATACGCATATATATACGTTTCTTTTCAATAGTATTTTTCTTCTGTAACACTTGGCAGATATGATCTAACTCTCCTTCTGTTATTTAGTTTTATAGTGGAGTATTTTGACGGAAAAGAAATTAAATTTTTATACAAACTACAGTCAGATAAGATCATCATTTAGCATCAGCTGAATGGCTACTACCTCTTATTCCAGATATGGGCATGAGAAGGCAGATTATTCCATACCCAAGGTGTGTGAAATACTTAATCTATACTGAAATTTAACCACAGAATTTGGATAGTGAGAGTACTAGTCTGGACAAGGGGAGTAAGCCCGCCTGTGATGGCTCACTAATTTTGACCTGGAGAGTAAACTTTAGGAAGAAAATGGTAATCTGTTACGTACAGTCAGTTAGCCTGCAATCTCTCCTGGGTAGTAAGACCTAAAATGGACCTTTGTTTTACATCTCTCTCTTTTCTAGGAGGTGAAATGAGCATGTCAAATTAACTACAGAAGTGCCAAGTCTCATTTTTTCCTTAGAGTTCATTTTCTAACACATAAGGTTAAATTATTACGTTCCTAAATACAACTTTGATAATGCATGGGAACGGTTTCCTGTTGCAAAAGACCCAGCAGAGCAGTTGCAGGTAGAATTATTAAAAACAAGGACAGAAAGGATCAATCATATGATCTTCAAAACCAGACGGAAGATGACAGGTGGTAGAGAGAAAATTTAATGCTGCCAGTACCCTCATAATTTGGTAATTTTTTCTTCACACACAAAGAAGTATTAGAGGTCCAGGAAAGTCATCCGGAAATATCGTATATTTCACTTACCACAGTTCTTTCGACACAGAACCTCAGGCCGTAACTGAAGCATAAACTGACAGAAGTTTGGCTCTAATGAGGAAGAAGCATTTGGAAACACACATAACTTACTCATCACACAAACATCGCACAATGCCAAATGCACATGGTATGGTTTTTGTCACAAGCAGACCACTTCATTTTACATATCGCCAAATTTTGAATATTTAATAATAAAATCAACTACAAAACATGATCCACAGATCTTAAATTTTTTTTCCCATTCAATGTTCAGAAACAATTCCAGTAGGTATAATTTTGTAAAATTAATCTAAACTTCGTACGTAAGATGCTGATTTGGGAAAGAGATAGGATGTGCAAGAAATTCTTCTTGCAATAGAAAATATGTAAGTAGCTGCCTATAAAGCATGGACTTTAAAAATTTGAAGGATTAGTCTAGGATTTTCTCCATATTTTCTCTTCAAATTCAAAAGAATCCAGCTGAGAAGTCCATGGAAGGTTGGAATTACACCAGCGAGAAAATATTTCAGATGTGATTCTGCACATTTTAATACACATGGCCAGAAAATTTCTACCTTTCTAAATACATAAATTTTTTTTTCACTAATAGCTTTGGAAATGAAAAGAATGAACACTAAATTTTTCTAATTTCAGATTTGCACCCAAGTTTTAAGGATTTTTACCTATGAAGATGAAGACTCTCATCAGTTTTCCTCCAAATGTATTTTGCCAGTAGATTTTCTTAGAATCCCATTCAGAGAAGAAGGTTTTTTACAATTTTTTTCACAATGTATCCAGATAGCTGAACTGCTGGACTGACTGCAGCTCTGACTTGCCAATGGTGATGTGGGGATGATGGTAGTCATCTTGTGGTGCGGGTTGGTAGAGAACTACTGTCTTCTTCAAGCTGACTTCCAGCACAAATATCTCAGCCGCCTCTGCAAAGCAGGATGTTAAGCGCTGCAGAGCTGCTTCTGTGTGGGCAATGAGGGCGGCATCGTCAGCAAAAAGCAGCTCGCGGACAAGGTATGGTTATAACAAAACCCCATGATTCTAGTTTCTAATAAGGGCAGTGGCTTCACTCTGCCATAGATGTTCCATAAGGCACTGCATGACACCAAATAATTTTTTTAAGTGTTGCTCTTTCATTATACAGTTGGAGGTATGCAGATTTGTCTGGTAACCAAGCGTATTTTATTATTTACACTTTATTTTTATTAGACAGTGAAAAAGAATGTGTGACCAGCAGAAGTAGCAAAAAGGACAACAAAATGATCATTTGGTGTACAATTTGGGTCATTCCTGACAGTTAATTTGCTTTTCTACAGGAAGCACAACCATCTCAATTTCCATAGTGTAAAACCATTTACTCTTTCACTGAGTAGGAATTTCTGAAGAAGATATCCCTGTGGCATGGTTTAAGGACAATTACTACAGTAAAACATTCATTTTCATAATACGTATGAAATAAACATATAAATATAAAACACCACCATTTCTCTTATCAGCAGTAGTAAAAGCAGAAAATAGTGAATTCAGCAAGTGGACCTCAAGGAAATTTTTACAATTCTTTGTCAGGATTTTTCATTGTCTGGCCAGAAACATCAGCCACTTCTCTAATTATTTATGAGTAAAGATGTAAAGAAGTGAACACTGCTTGGTATTCACTGATGCGTCTATAAGTAAAATTATAGCATGCATTTATTCATAAAGAACACATTCACTCAGGATATGTGTTCGTTTTATTCCCTCAAACAGTTTCACAGGGTGAGGAGTCTTTTCTCATAAAACACCTATGACTCTTAATAAAACGGGGGGAGAAAATTACACTGGTGATGAAAGACACACAGAGTTCATAAAGATGAGTAACTACACATGCTGGTTGATAATGTCTCAATTTAAAACAATATAAATCCTGAAATTTGCGTAACATAAATAATTTGTTTCATTTGAGAACTGTTTATATGGATTGGTCATTACTACCAGAAGAAAACAACCATGTTTCAATATGCGGTCCTAAAACTTACATGTAAGCATGCACTGCCCAAAACCTAGAATCATAGCTAACAGCGACATAAATGTTAATTCATTTCTAATCCTGCAGAAGCCTATTTTCTCTAATAGTTAGAGAAATGGAAATGAAGTAATGTTTAGAATGAACACAGTGTATTTTTCCTCTTCAAAGACCAAGAATTTCAACTGAATAGTTCTGGTTACATCGTCCAGTATATTTGGGTCAACATGTATTTGGAACGTAAAAAAATAAGCATCCTAAACAGAATACAATAATACATTGGAAAAGACCTTATAAATCATAATATTGAAGACACTTTGAGAATTGCAGAAGTAGGGTTCATTCCCTTGGACCACAAATGTGGGAATACATGCGTTTTATCTTTTTCATGTGTATATGTATGTATTATACTTATTCTCCGGTATTCAGCATGTCTGCATTGATGTATGCATCAGACATTGACAAAAGAGATAGAAAGCTCTTTTAGAGTGATATACTGCAACCTCTGGCTTCAGAGGTTATGAAAATGATATGTTTCTATGGACAGAGATGCTAAAAATACAGCTTAATCTATTTCACATGTTAATATGTCTACATATGCCCATACCTTAAATCTGAGGATTTTTTTCCTTATATGTATAACTCTCTCCTCCCTCCCAAAATTCTATTCTGTGTGAGTAGACCCAAGACATATTTGGTCCCTAAACTGAGGAAGGTCAATTTCGGTTTAAATGCTGGAGGAACAGGAACATAATCACAGAACTGAGGGGGAAGAAAAGTTAAGTACGTTATAAAAATATTGTTTGCTGCATCAAGATTTATTGAACAGATTGATGAATGATTTATGGTCTTCTATAGGTACATACACATGCTTTAAATAGTATACATAATGATTATATTTAGTTATAAAATTTCCATTGTTTCAAGATTTCTAACTCACTGGAAAAAATATTTACTCTTGGAACATTTTTTCTGATGTCATCGATTAGAAATATTACACAAAAGATACGTCGCATTGTTCTGATTTAAGGCAGGCCACAGTAGAAAGTTCCATGTTATCACCCAGAAAAAATGCAGTAAGAAACTCAAAGCAACATCTGGATGCCCAGCATAATCTTTTGGATCCCTTCACCTCATCCGTCTTTGATGTGCCCCAAGAGATGAAATGCATATATCTGAACAGCCTCATAATTTTTGCATCAGTCAGAGGAGTCACATAGTGCCCTCCTTTCCCTCTTCCAGTCCTCCTAACACTTGTTTCTAGTCTACATTGTCTGAAAAAGTCCTGGAGCATTCTTTCACAAAGTCTGAAGATGCAATCCTGCTCCAGAGAAGCCTGAAGACCTTTCCTTGGAGATCATTCTTATAATGTCGAAAGAGAACCTTTACCCAAAGGAAAGCTGCAGGTTGGAAAAAGAAGTTGTGTATGAAGTGAGGACTTAAAAAAAAAAGGTCACATTTGTGAAGAGTTCTGTTATCTGAACATCTTACCTGTGACCCTCGCTCAGAGCATCTCCTCGGTGAACCTTCCATCCATGGTAGTACTTCAACAGAGTTTTGTGTTGTTCTGACCCAGGAGCCTGCACCTTCCCAATCCAGCAGTGGTGAATGGAGTCTAATGTCTGTGTTCCATTTGTGTGCAAGTACTTCAAAGACACTAATAAATTCCACTGCTTATATATGAAACACTTTGGAGTTGTGGCAATGGACAGCTGTTGACGCCTAACCAAGGACTTATTAGTTTGAACTGAAGTTCCAGTGTCAGCTGTAAGCCACTATTTGTAGCAAACCTGAGATGCTCACTGAAGGCAATGACTTCAGAGAGGACATCTCTGAACTTTAAAACATGCCACAGTGCTGTTGTTTCTGGCAATCTGAAATGCATCTTGCTAAGCTCACCATCGGCTCTCTAGTGCTGGAAAGTTGAGGGAGGTGGAGGAGAACCAAAAATCAGGCAAGGGGGCTTTCTTAAAAGATGCTTATTCCCCACCTATTCCCATGCTGTTCTATTTCAAAGTTTTAAGGTGTAACCTGTCCCAGTAATCTGAGAAATTGCCTGTCTCAAGCCCAATTACTTGCTTCAAAATCTGAAAACCATTTTTGAATTTTCCCAAAACTTTCACCCTTGCCTAAAACCGTTGTGTAACCCTCAGCAACAGTCTGCTTTCTTTGGCAAGGCAGCTACTTCTGAAAGACAACCTGAACCACCTTATGCCAGAGGATGGAGTACTTCCAGGCCAAGTCAATCAATTAATTGGTAATAACTATAGCTATAACTATAACTAGAATTTCTCATCCTTGCCTATCTAGCTTCATTACTCAGAAGCAAAGCAGCAAAATCTCCTTCCTGCTGTCACTTCTGTTAAATTTTCCTATATATTTTGCTTAATATTAGATCACATTACATCTGAATTTATTTAAAATTCAGGTCTTTTATTACTTTATAATATCTGTGCTCTGCCCTGTACCAGCACAGCATGAAGAAATCAGGTGCTCTGCTTGCTGGGTTGCATTTTTGTGAGCGGAAAAATGAAGTGAGAATGTGTATGAGGAAACATGCCAGACTGGCAGATCCAGATTCTGCCTTTGTGTTTGCCAGTATGCTAAAAGTGTGACCATGGCCTCAGATACTTGAAGTAGGATTAAAATAAGATGGCAAAAGTCACCGCTTCTTGCTAGCTAATGCCATATTCACCACCCCAAATGCAAAGAGACTTTTTTTTATAGGCCATCAACAGCCACAGTCCCAGGCTTGGTAATATTAATATAAATGCTGAGGTGAAATCTGTGAGGGTTTAGGAGAAAATAAGATTTCTCTGCCTCAAGAACAGGAACATCTGTCAGATACTGGAGGAGATCCTGGGCCTGTATATCTTCAGCTTTCCTGTTGCTATCCAATCTTGGTTCGTTACCCAGTTCCTGTGATACAAGTTAGAGTTTCCATAATGGAAATGCAAGTATGCTGTATCCACAAAAATGGACAAGTTGGTGCCATTTCATCACTATTCCCATTCAAAAGGATTGTCTTATATGAGTAAATTCTAGACATCTATGTTGAACACAAACCTAGCGTGATCAAACTAAGTTATCCAGTCCTGACCTTCTCCTTCATGAGTTTTAGTTATTCTTCTAGACGTTATTCTTTAAAGCTTTCCATAATTTATAGCACATTACCCCACACTTCCTTTAGTTTAGCCAAGTCCTAAATAAAAACCAAAAAAACCCCACTTCAAACAACTTAATCCTTCCTAGAAAGGGCTGTTAGCTTTCAAAGATGACATTACATCAAAAGCAAAGGTTAAACTCCAGAATGCATTCTTTGAATGGAGTAACAAAAGCCCTATTGTGTCCTTTGATCACTTGAGCTCACCTGTAGGAAATGTTACACCTTTTTATTAAACTGTTGAATTGTCTTTGCTGTACAAGCTGGAGACATTCTTGACAGGCTTAAAGTCATTAACACCTCTGAGAGGCTCAGCAGAACCTATAATACTCTTTACTGTCTATGCATGTTAGTACAGCAGCTCTGTAGTTTCCTATCTATAGGAAAGAGTTCCCAGACATTCTTTTCTTTTGATATTTGTGTAACAAATTTGTTGAAATGAGTGAAATAATAGCATACTGGCAAAATTCCCCATGGAACCAAGGTGCACAGTAAAATACTTGATGGTTACAAATAAACCACCCTAACACTAATACCAAATTTATTAAATTACCACAACATATTTGTAAAATAAAATAGCAGTTAATTACAAACAACTTTGCTTTTTTTATTGGTGTCTGGCAGGTACATGCCCATTCCCAGCGACTGTGAGCACAGTCAATCCATCTTTCATTCTCATAACACATATTCATATTCTCACACAAATAGACACGTACATCCCCTGTGCACTTTGTCTCTCTCTTTTGAAATATCTAATTATATATAAAAGTATATGCATGCAAGTATGGCCTATTAAAATAAGATTAAAGATCAACACTCTATCTTTGGTTTCTTTTCTTTTAAAGACTTTGTTATACATTTTTCAGAAGTACAGCCAACTATAAACATGCCTTCTCTTAATAAATAAATAAATAAATAGATTACTAGATAAATAAATAAATAAATGAAAAGTTTACGAGGATATTCTGGCAATCCAGACTGCTATTTAGTTCTGATATCTTCAATAATGAACAGCTGAAAGCTGTTTCTCTGTAGCCTCTGTGGATCTTTTGTTTCTTTTATTCCTTCAGTTCTTTTGCAGCACTCGTCTTCTCATGCTTAAACAATGTTTTCATAAAGACTAGCATTCCTACATGGACGCACTCTCTCAGATACATGGAGAATTAGGATTTGATTCCCCTTTTCTTCTCAAGTTGTGCTCTATATGCAGTGGTTCTTACATGTCACAAAGCTTTTGAATATTTCTAATACACTTTACACTTCAGGTTCTGAGATATCTTCTGCTGAGTAAGTACTCATATATATGAAAGCTTACTGCCAGGCCATCACTACATACACATACAAAAAGAATTCTTACATTGCAATAAATGCTATGAGACAGCTAAGAAACATAGCAAAAAAACCCTACCAAATAGAAATGATGGTAGATTTTAAAAAGAACATGCATCCTTTAAAAAAAGGAAATGCACATGCTCTCTGTATCGCAGCCAAAGCCACCTCCCCCCCCACTCCCCCAGCTAATATAATCACCAAAAATGAAGTTCACATCCTTCTTTCATACTTGACTTAGAGAACTTTTGACTTACTCATGCTTCTATTCTTGGCCAATTTAGAAATAACTATTCAGTGGAGGCTTGCAGTGAGCTTCTGGATCTTAATCCTGTTGTCTCGATTAGTCTCTCTAATGATTACACAGTTTGATTGCCTCAGAGGGAGGTGGAGAAGAATGGGGTAGAGGGAAGGGAGCAGTTTGTATAGTCCCCATTAGCTTCTGATTACAGGAAAAACAAGATAGTGTCGTGTTGGCTGAGTTCAGTGGGGAGGAAGGCAACGTGCCTTAGAATAATTCTGTACAATCAAGAGATTAGAAGGATTAAATGTAATGAAACCTTTCCAAAAACAGAAGGATGAACAATATGTTTTTAAATGGTAAACACTGGCTAATTTGTTGACTCATTTGTGAGATAGTCTACTAACACGGTGAGAACAATAGTAGAGAATAGAGCAGCTGCCTATACCTGTTTCCCTGATGAGTTGAATGGAATGGATTTAAGATTTCTGTGCTTATCTGACTTTGTTCACTGAAGATTTATCCCTCTCTCCCACCCCTGACTCAACTGGGCAATTTTCCAAAATTATGAAATTTTCTATACCTGTGGCTGCTCAGAATAAAGGAGTAAAAGCTTGGAAGAATTTTTCATTGGCAGCGTTTTCTAAGGTTTTGAGTGATTTAGAATTTGCATTTTTCATTAAATTTGAAAATGGTTTTCATAACAATTCAGCCAGAAAAAAACCCACATAAATTTCTTTCCTAATTTCCTTTGAAAAATTATACAATGCAAAAATGAGCACAATAGTCTTCTTATTTTCCTATTTTTGATCCTTTCTTAAGTTAACATTTACAATTTTCCTTATTTCATTTCATGAATATAGCTCATTATTTGCAGTGTCATATTGAAATTCTTCTACTTCAAAAGTCTTCAGTTTCTGGAGAATAATTTCATCTTCTCTGTAATCATGCCATCATCTGAAATCTTCACTCTGCCCAGAGAAGCTCTTTTCAGCCCCCACAAGAACTCTACTCCTGGAAATAATATTCACACCAGTGAAAAAAACAAAAACATATCCAGTACTATCCTCCCCTAAAAGCTCATAGAAGGAAATGGCTTAAACTGAGAGCAGCAGCTCTTCCAACTGGAAAAGACAAATCCCTTCCTGGCTGAGCACTCCAGTCTCTGCTGCTTACTCTCTTTTAAAAGTCGTTTATCCCCACTAATGTCACCCTGCTCTTCCCTTCCAATCACAGCATCCAGCAGAGAGGGCTAACTGCAGTGAAGCCTGCAAGCTACATGATCCAAATGGTTATGGAAAGCTGTCATGTGCAGTTACACCAGAAAGTGGAGAAGCTGTGGCCTGCCAGTTGCTGTTCTTGCAACATTAAAATAAAGATGCTAATTGAGATTTTATACAGGGTTTACATAATTTGTTTAAGACTATCGTGTCAACAGAAATTAGTAAGGCAATATCTGTAAGGAGAGATAATATCTTTTATGAGGTCATCCAGCGTATGTAGAAAATACAAACGTATTCCTGAAGTTCTTCATCAGATGAAATACAGCAACTCTTGGTTTCCAAACATGTAACTCTGTTTCCAACCAACTCAAGGATCTAAAAACGAAGGCATCAGCATATGAAAACTGGAAGTTTACAGCTCATCAAGACACATGGGCTGAAATTTGCAACAAACTCAGACATAGCCTGGAAAAAAATTTTAAATTGGTCTTGGCTTCAGATACCTGGCCTTCAGTCATCATGGTGAGTCTCAGATTAGCATTCCCAGGTTCGTTTATGTCATAAGCACTGTGTTTATTATAGAATTATAGAATGCTTTGGGTTTGAAAGGACTTCTAAAGGTCACCTAGTCCAGTGCTCCCCACAGTGAGTAGGGACATCCTCAACTAGGTCAGGTTGCCCAGAGCCCAGTCCAGGCTAACCTTGAATGTTTCCAGAGATGGGGCATCTACCATCACTACGGGCAACTTGTTTCACTGTTTCATCACCCTCATTGTAAAAAAATTTCTTCCTTCTATCTAGCCTAAATCTCCCTTCTTGTAGCTTAAAACCACTCCCCCCCCTGCCCCCCCACCACCTTGTCCTGTCCCAAAAGGCCTTGCTAAAAAGTCTGTCCCCATCTCTTTTACAGGCTTGCTTTAAGTACTGAGAGGCTGCAGTAACATCTCTCCACAGCCTCCTTTTATCTAGGCTGAACAACTCTCAGCTTTTCTTTATGAAGTGCTTCTCTTTACACAGAATTTCAGTAATGCCTAAACTGACGAGCAATTATTGTCAGTCTTTTCCCATTAGGATTCAATAATCGGAGGTTTACTCAAGTTGTGGTAGAACATAAAACGGGGTGTGGGGGGATGGAAGGTGGGGGAAATGTTTAAGGACGTTCACAGGACTACGGATTCCAAATCCACGCACCTTTCTTGTTGGGACCTCAGCCTCATTTGGAGAAGTAAAGTTACAGGTAGTAGCTGATCCGAAAGATCAGGTCAACACGGATGTTTAAAGAAAAGGAAAATGGTGATTTCCAAATAGCTGCCCCAAAGTTAGATTGTTTTCCAGACCATTTGTTCAGCAGCCCTAGCAATCAGCAAAGGAGTTTAGGGATTCTTTTGACACATAATTCATCACAAGTAGAAACTAGAAAGTCATAACACTAAAAAAAAAATGTTTGTTGCCCTAGGCATGTTTTAGCTTACTGTCAGCTCAGTCTGTTCTAGTGTTTCACTTGTAATAGCTCCCTTGCTGTACTTACGACTAATAACGATAAAATATTAACAAAATAGTTTTGCTTGGTGGCAAGTCTAGAGTTAGAAATGAAAGCTTTTGTTGTGCCCTTTGTTTTGTTTCAAGTCTGACAACTACTTTTACTCCCATTACCACTGTATCATTTTGGTGACAAAAGGATCAGTGACAGCAATAGCACCATATTCCTCACCGGTGTAAGAATAAACAGGCCAGTATAGTCTCCTCACCTCAGAGGAAATTTGTTTTCCTGTAGTGTCTCTTTCTCCTTAACTTGATCTCCACATCCTCCAGCTTCATCCCTGATGTTGCTAGAAGACACGGTGAAACCTTTCCTTCTTGAGCTGCCTGTGTTGAGCTCCCTTTCTTCTCATCCAGCTCCTTCAGCGCTCATTCTTCCTCCTGCCGCAGCCTGTATCGGTGCTATGATTCACAGAGCCTCCAGAGTGATGTTTTCTTTGAAAGCCAGCCCTCTCCCCTTGGTACTGCAAGGACGCATGTGAAAGGTTTGCCAGTTCTCAGGTGTCTCCATAAAATCACCCCTAAATATCTGACATTACATTTGAAATTTTTAAAAATATATTCGCATTTGATTGTAATTTCTGCTTGTTTATAATCATGCCCACAGGCCCCAGATGAGGTTGGGCACCATCTCTACCCGCAGTAATAAACATGCAGAGTTTGCAGTATAAGCTTAACCAGACCAAAGGAAAGTAGAGACTATAATACTTATTATTTCATTTCATGCCAAAGTACAGCTGAGTTTGTTCAAAATCTTTGGCAACTTCAGCAAAAGTGTCCAGGTAGTACTATGAGCTTGATGCTGTGTATAATGAAATGAGATTGTATCATTTTCAGGTTTTCCTGCAAAGGCTTCTTGTGTCTCTAGTACTTTCGGAATTATAGTCTGTCTCAGCAGTGTTTCAGCACTAGAGTCTTATGAACTAACAAGGGATCTGTCAAGAGGTTCTCAAACACTTCATTCAAACTAAATTCTGTGGTGAAATTATGTTTAATTTCTTTAAATAAACTGAGGTCTATGTTTTTGTCCCTTGGGTGATGTCACATGAATGCACAATTTAATGGGTAAGTTAGGATGGATCTTAGAATGAGAAAAAGAAAATTTAAAAGGGAAAATAAAACTTGGAAAAGTCAGGCACTAACCATTGGCTAATAGTTAGGTTCACATTTTCTGTCTAATTTGTAGCCTGTCATTCAAACCAAATGATGCCTTTAAAATCTGTTCTGCAAACAATGTGACAAGATTAAGCAAGATTTGTGATCGTGCTGAGATTCCTGTTTGTGCCGAGGTCCTTACCTCTTTGGGATATTTCAATTTCCATAGCTTTCCTCATAGAGTTTTATATTCTGGTGCTTTTTTAATGCTAGCACCAGTCAACTCCAGATTGCAATGTCCCTTGGAATTACAGCAGTGATATGATTCACATTACCCCTGGCAGGTTATCTCCTGATAATTGTATAATTAACTTACTGTGTAATTATCATTGTTTCCAGCAACTCATTATATAAGATTCCCACCTTGTTACCACAAAGCAGCACATGTTGGATTTGACACAGTCAAACCATGTGGTGTTTGAAGGCTTGTGAACTTTATGATGTCTGGGGGTCTTGCAAGCTAGTTTTTCATGGCCGAGAGACTGACATGGGAGCTGTGTCAACTTGAGGGGGACCACCATACTTAAATGGATAATGGCAATCTCTCTAACACCCAAAACAGAATATTTCTGTGAATAAACTATACATCCTCAAAAAATAAACAAATTCTAGATACATGGAAGTGTCTATAGTTAGGAAAATTTAACACATCTAGATAGCTAAGCACTGCACATGTCACGGTATGAGGCTTTTAAAATTTTTCTATGTGTCTCTTTTTTATATACTACAGTCTCCATACTTTTCCATACTGTCTGTTCTTTGCTCATGTTTTCAACTCATTTATTTTTTCTTAAAGTTTCTACACCATTTCTCTAGCCATTTTGTTTCATTCACTCGTTGAGAAGAATTTTTGAACACAGGATTTTCAAGCCAATTCAAGAAGAGACAAACATGGTCTTCTCATCCCACACTCTTCTACAGGAACCAGGAAGAAAAAAAATGTTCCTACTGCTTCACTACAAACACAGCATCTCTATAAAACATCAGTTGTTATCAGTGCAATCCGTGTTGTCATTTTTCTCACGCACAGATGTATTGCTCAATTTTGTTCCAGCTCTGTTCAGTTTTGCGGAATGCTGAAAAGAAATAGGAACTCCTTTCAGTTCAAACTGATGAATTTTCCCAACATCCCTGGATTTTACAAGTGTTTAATTGCCTATAACCAGACCAGACATTAACATAAATGCAGATTTTGTCTGCAGTTCTGTAGCAGAAGCTGGGTGATTTGGGAGTTAATTAACTTTGGTTTTTATGACGGCATATGACGCACACTTTACTTCAATCTCTTAGGCTGCAGACTGGGGATACCTATTCTAAACCAGCCTTTTGATCTTCCCTGAAAATGTGGAACTAATCATGCTGGGTATGACCACATTATTGTCATAGCTTAATAGTTAAAATTGAGTCTGGCTTCAGATGAGACTGAAAACACTTTTTCTGTTGAAGACTTCTCCAGCAAGACAGGCCAGAAGGGTGATGTTCACTATTGTTTAAGTATCTGCCAAACTGCAGCTTTAATATTAATGGCTTATTCATGTCATGCCATTTCTTAACTTTTTTTTTTATCGTCGTCTATGATATTTATGCTAATGGCCATATGCCTTCAGTGAACCTAATTTCCAGCTTCAGTGAAATAACTTCTACACATCTAATTTAAAAAGTAGAACACTTAATTTAAACAGAATATACATAAAAGGTCTTTTTCTCCTTTGCCTTTTGCTGCTATTGTTAAGCCCAAATCAGATATGAAATCTAAGCTTGTTACTGGGAAAAAAAAGAAAAAACCATTCACATTCAAAGTTTAATGTTACTCAGCTTTCCATGCAATCACTGCAATAATATTTTATCTGCCTGTTATGAGTGTCCTTGACAGAATGTTCATGGAGCTAATCATTTACAGAGAAAAATCAGAAATTAAGGTGAGAGGATATGTATATATATTTACATATATATGTATATGTATATATACATACAAGCATCTATACACTTGGAGTTGATGTTTTTCCACTCTGGGCATTTGCAACTTTTTACTTAAGCCATAAGAAGTTGCTATAAACTATGCAGGGAAATCAGGGCTTCTGGATTCAGTTAGGTTTTGAAATTCTTACAATTACATAAATTGTTTTGAAAATTCTTAAGATAACAACCATTGTTGCATACTGATTCACTACCTTTATTAAAGAAAATATTGCTGTCAAATATAATCCTACTCAGTGTTTATGGTGAAATCACACACCCAAAGCTAGGAAAACTTTCAGAAAGTTATGACTCCGTTCAACTACTTACAGCTGCTGGCCTAAAATACATTCTGGTACAACGTCTTTTTAACCTCTTAATGAAACCTAACACTGCAGATCGGAGCCTAGCTGCTTAAAACTGCAGCTTACAGGATACCTTTGTGATGCATTAATCTTTTAACCCCTTGAGGCATACTGAACATCAATTACACAGTGCTGTTGCCCAGAGGTGAGATATGTGAGCTGGAGCTGAAGACAGGCTACAGCAGTGGCATCTCACACACAGATCATGAACTATCCATCTTCTTTAGGGTGTGGGGGCAGAACAACTTCAGAAAGCCATCGGCGTGTAATACCGTATTTGAGTACATTTGCAGCTAAAACTAACTTGTCGCACAAGGAAGAACTCGCAAATCATCCTGACCTTCCCGACCCCATGCAATCTGCTGCTGAGGAGCACAGGCTATTAAAGAGCCTCACAAGGTCCAATGAAAGGAGCAAAAAGGGACTCTTGTAACTGCCCTGAATTTCTCAGAGCACCCAGCTTAAGAGGAGGGTGGAAAGTAAAGACCACCACCAAAATTGAGGGTTATCATTGGTATTGCTTACAGACTCAGATAAAAGGGGGAAAATCAGCTCAAAAAACGTGATATGAGCTCCCTGCTACTGAGATTTCCCAGCAGTTGCAAATATTAAAATTGAACTTTTCCTGCATAGTAAGGCTTCTGTGGAAACTACAATAACTCTGTGCCTCCTTTGTATTTCCTGCCAGGTGCTAAGTTCTTAAGCTGTTTACAGAGTAAGAGAGCAAGAGTCTTATTGTTTAAGGAAATAGAAATCTAAAACATACAGAGCGGTT
>NW_010411733.1:11169-22058 GCF_000710305.1 Buceros rhinoceros silvestris | reverse complement strand
GCGGTTCTTATGAACTTCTGCTTGGTTAAGGATAGATAGAACTGGTAGCATCACCTTTAAGGTTATCCAGTACTTCCTGTTATAGGACTAGCTGCTTATGTCATGAATATACGTACACCTTTCATGAGCAGCTACCTGCAATCTCACCAAGGCTTGCCTTGATACTATGACATGCCACCACTTCAAAAACTCGCCAAAGCAGCCAGTTCAAGAAACCTCTAAAATACTGATAAAGGATGCCTTGACTGAATAAGGATAACACTGAACAAGGATAACAATATAACAAATAAGTGATGTGTTAGAGTATGATAGATGCATTTCCCAAAGATTTCCGTTAAGACATCCTGGGGCTGAAGAAAAGGAATGAGTAGCCAGGAGCCAATACTGGTGTCAGACTCCAGAACTGAGTTCATTATCTGCTTTTTATTGTTCCTCTATTTCTATTGGACAAAATACCATGGAAGTAAAAGTCTGCACCTTCTCTGTTCAATATTGTACATATCTTGATACCTGTTGTACGAGTAATGAACTATCAAAATCAGTGGACGTTACTGGATGAGTTCTTTCTTCAGAAAAGACTGGGTTCTCCTTGTTGCAATTTTTTATTGAGATTGGTATTTACAACCTGCTCAATTCCTTCTGTGAACAGGCTTACTCTAAACTCCTTCTTACTAATTCTTGTTTCATTTGACATTGCTATCTTCTGTGTTTCTAGAATATGTCCCATTTTAGAGACATCCTTTGATATAAGTCATAGTTTAAGCTGGCTGAATGTGTAAAGGCATAAAAATTTCTCTAGTAATCAGATAGAGAAGCCACTACTGTAAAAGTCCATTATCTCCTTCTGTTTGTTTACCACAAGTCTGTCTAAATATTGTCTGTGACAGCCTTAAGTCAGACAAGGTGACTCCTCCTGCTCACAGTCATCCACACTCTTCACAGGAGGCAGAACTTTTTAGAAAGCAAACCACGGCCCATTGGTTTGTGGGCCTGCCCGAAATTTCTCAGTAGCATAAGTAAAATTGAACTTGTCATCTTTAAGACAAGGAATGAGTAACTTGATTTGTTTTCATGCACAGGGTGTTAAAATTCTTTTTTTATTGGAGCAAAGCAGGTGCCATCATCTAATTGTACTCAGTCTCTGCTTGAAGCTAGGCACAGTTATCTCTATTTGCCTACCATTTTTACTCTTGCCTTCATTTACAGACTACCAATTATTTAAGTACCTGAGCAAAGGCATGAACTATTTGGACACTTGCTTAAACTTTGGTATAACCAAAGAGCTTGTGGTAAATAAACACTCACTTTAGTAAAGCCCAAACATTAGATAATTATAGCTCTTCCTAGATTCAACATGTTGCATCTGCAGAAGCTTGCTGTGCTTGTAAAATAACTTTACACAATCACAACCTTTATTCAAGGAGGAGAAAGGCAAGACTGAAGTTGGATATTTTGCACACATGTAAACAGTCCTGAATGTCACAGCAGCAGTGTTGGCCTTTCTGAAGTTTGTGGCTGCTGATTTTAGCAGGGTCAGGGTGTCATTCCCTCTGTTGTAGAAAATAATTGGAGTGTTCAGCAGCATGTTTCACTAATGGAGCAGCAAGGGAGAGCCTTGGCTCCATTAGATCTTGAACTTGTAGATAGAAAAAGCTGATCTAAAATAGTTAATGGATGCAGATAGACATCTCCAGAGGGTGTTTCATCCCACCTGGTTTTGGTGTATACCAAGGAAGAACTGCCCTCAGGAGATGCATACTTTTCTCTGCTGATTATAGAGAGAATACAAATAACTAGTACATTTAGATGTCTAGCTTTCAGAGAGCTCACTTTAAACAAATACCACTCTGAACAGATATTTAGAGGTAGATATTTTATAAAGTCTTGTGATCTCACTTCCAAAATGAAAATAAAAGTGAAGAATAAAGAAGCTATGTATTAAAAGTACCGTATGGATGCAAAGAAGATAATGGGTCTCTCCCAACACCATTAGCTTGTCCTTAACATGCTAGATAACTCTTATTTCTTTGGTCCTTCTGAGTAAAGCATTTCTATTATATATTAGCTATAAAGCACAAAGCTAGAGTAATATTCATTGCCTTCATACACAGGCATTTACACAGTATGTTCTCTGTGTGGCTCTGAGAATGTCTTACAAATATTAATGAATTTAACTTCCCTTGAACTAAATAGTATTATTGTATTTCCTATACAGCTATTGAAATTACAGCAGCACAGGTGAGATAGATTTTACTGCTTAACTACAAAGTTTCATTTAATGTTCATCCTATGAATGTAAATATGAAACAAAGACTTTTAGAAGCTGCTTTCTGGAGGAAATGGTTCTTGGAAGCAGTGTCAAAATTATCTCTCATTTTGTGCAACCTGTGATCAACAATTATCATATAAGAGAAGATTAAAATCAGACAAGCTGAGATACTTTAAAATCTTGTCAAATGACAAAATATATTATTTCTAGGGCAGTTTGGAGAGTAGTTTGCAATTTAGTATCGGACCGTCTTTTCCATCATGGCACACCATGCCTATGGTCAGTGTATAGCTTAAAACTGCTTGATAACAGATAATGCCATAATTTTTAAAATGTTTACTTTTTAACAGTGTTTATTCTGAATGACAAAAAAAAAAATCAAAATTATTCTTGAAATCTTTTTTAGATACCTGTACTCATTAAAAATTTTCATTTAATTTAGAGTAACCAAAACCAGTTGTATACTGTTAGAGAAGCACGTATTCTATGCATTGTATATATATAATGTGCATGTCTACAAATATATACATATACCCAGAGAGATTCAGAGGAAAAAGCCAGTTACATTGGAGACTGTGTTAAAATTTTCAGAAGACTGTGTTTTATTATTTTGGTGGTTGAGAAATGTTTCTAATAATGTTCTATAAGCAGATAACTCACTAGGGGAAGAACATTTCAAAAACTGTTTCATAAACTTTTGCCTTGAAGTATCACAAGTGCTTTGTATTTTGAAAAAAATAATATTCACATTAACATTGACTAGAGTGGAATGCTGATTTGTGGAATGAAAATAACAGATCATTCAGTCACTTAGTTTTTCAATCCTTTAACAATTTTCATGAAAGTAGATGACTAGATTTTTTTCGTGTGTTCTTTATATATATATATGCACATCTATATGTCCATGTATACACATACATGAACACAGAAAGTGCAACATCTCTGCAGTATCTTTTATTCTTTTAATCACTATCTACCCCAACTCTCAGAACATTCCCATCGTTAAGAACACATTAACTGTCCTCTCTCCACATAAAAGCATTACAAGATTTGCTTCTAAATGTCGCTTGTGGTCCAGATAGAAATCCGGGGACCTCCAGAGATCACTGTCAACTGTTTGGAGCCAACCATCTCAGAAGAAAGTTCTCTGGTAAGCCAGCTTCTACCAAAATAATACTGTTTAAGCACAGCATACAGTCTCTATTTCCAAAACCGGATGTGAACTAGATGTTATTTCTGGATAATTTTGTTCTGTGTTTCTGCTCCCTCACCTTACTCTGCCCGAAACAATTCTCTCAGGTTCTTCAAGGTGGAGTTTCTCCTCTGGGAGAAGCAGATAATTCACAGGAGGCTGCTCTTTCTCTGAATGCGACATTTCTTGCCTTCCAGCTTATGGGAGAAGAACAGATAACACTGGATGAAGACTCAAGACAAAGAACACTGAATGTCTGAAGCACGTTACAATCAAGGGCATTTCTTCTCAAGTCAGCAGTCGGTTGCAGCCACAGGGCTTTTCTCATCAGAAGAGCTTACCTGCATTAGCACTGCTTTTGGATCTCAGTGCCAGAAATACCGAGCAAAGTATCTACTAATTATCTGATAAATATGTTTGTTCATGTCTGAAGTGCAGCTTATCTAATTGCCAGTGCCCTTCCTATTTTCTCTAAGGGGTGGGTTTAGTTGAGAATTCTCCCAAAGATCTTGCTTTTCATGTAAGTAATTATGTGCCTTATTTGCTTGGAAAAGATATTAGCTCATTTGCCAATGGCAGCAAACAAACAAACAAACAAAACAAAACCAAAAAAAAAGGTTCCCAAGGAGATTCAGATCCAAAAGAAAACAGAAACAAAGAATTTTGTATTTGTGGCTTAAGACTTTATTAAAATTAACGTAAAGCTAACAGTGAGGCTTGCTAGAAAGTACTAGCAGATCTGAGTTACTGCAAATGTTGTCTTAAGGGCATAAACTTGTAAGACCAAGTCACTAATCAGCTCTGTACTTGGGAGCTAGGAGATTGAAAAGTTAATAAAGGCAATCAAACAAACAAGAAAAAATCAGATGTTATTAAGAGGGCATAGTCTAACAAACTCTTGCAAATTTTGCAAATCCCTTGGCCACCACTTCTACATCTGAAATTCCCACTACTTGCTAGATGCTGCCAACCCATCTTGGAGGCCCAAATGTCCCTTTCTTTATGTTTTACAAATCTTCAGGAGCTAATGAATCTGCAGGAGGCAGCATATGGTTCATCTTCTTACTAGGGCTACCGGTCTTGGAACAAGAGGAGAAGGACTCAGTCCTTTTCATAGGATATGTAAGCATTAAATTAGGCAAAATATATTTTGTCTTTATTCAGTAAAGTAGAAAGCATTAATCAGGATAATAATGAAAAATATGAGATAAATTGTAAGAGATATATATTCCATATAAACTAAAATAATGATTATTTTTATCATTAGAGCAAGTAGAATGTGAACATCATTAGACAGTTGTATGGGTTCATTTGATTATGTCCTTCACTAAAAGCTTTTAAAGAACCTAAAGTCCAACGGGACAATACGTATCTGCACACAGAAACAAGGAACCAATTAAAAAGCAGGAAACAACAAGTAGTTTTTACCATCTCAACTGGTTATAACTGAAGTCTGACAAAGAGATGTGCCATGGATGGTGTTATGCAGTATAAACATTCTTGAAAGGGAATGAGCTGACAAAATTTGTTATTGCTCATCATGGTTGACTGCTAAGAACTACAGACTAACCTCATCATACTTACTGATAGAATGACAGATGAACTTCAAGATAGTCTAACATTAAAAAAAGGAAGGGAAAGAACTTTTCTTATTCAGACATAGAGGTAGTCTCTTGACTTACTGTTACTCCAATACAAAAAAAATCTTCAGAATATATTGGAAACTTTGAAAATGAAACTTTGACATGAAAATGTCAACTCGGCGCTGCGCAGTTGGGGAGCAAAAACAAATGTACAGACTAGGACACCTCAGCTTGAAAAAGCAATAACAGGGGGATATAATAGAGGTCTACAAAATCAAAAGAGGCAGTAGATGATGAACTGACAACAGTTGTTCATTGTTTGTCATCCATACAGGAGTTAGGAACACATATTCAATACAGCAACAAGAACAAAACTGTTTTCTTCATGCAAATCACGGTGTGTGGCACAACATATTGTAACTATTAAAATTCACTTGGATGCAAGAAATGACCAAATGAATCCATGAAGATAAAGCTACCACACAGCATAACAGAGCCCCTCACTGATGTAATTCAGAAGGCCCTGTGCCATAATTTGCTGGATGGTGGGAGAATACACCTAATAAATAATATCACCTTGCTCTTCTTATGCTGTTCTTTATGCTTCATCTGTTGTGAACTTATATTCTCAAGTTAAAACAAAATTATTAAAGCCATAGAGCCAAAGAGAAATGCAGGACTTGAAGGAACCAGGTCTAGCTATCAAAGCTTGTCAAATCTACTTGAATGACTTCACACGGTTACTTGCAAAAGCTGAACAAGTTCTACATTGAAATGTGTCTGATGGCTAGCCTTTATGATCCTTAAAAAATCCTACTCATCCCAAAGTTAGAAACCGCATTTTCAGTCTTAAGTTGTTCCAACAACATTTATAAGCACTGGTTTTTTAGCACTCTATCTTAAAAGCTCTTTGTCTCCTTAGTGTCATCTCTTGCTTGCTCATCTTCCCTTAATTCTAAGGAGCAACAGAGGCAGATATACTTCCTTCCAGACTTCAAGATTTCAAGAAATGGAGATGTTTATGAAATTAAACCTTTGGACATGATGAAATTGCCATTATTTTATACACCTTTTTAGAACAAGAAATATTTCATTTTAGTGGCAGTACCTTTTCTAACAAGTACACAAGTATGCAGTCTGGCTGAACTAACACTGGTCAGGAACCTCTGAATGTGGACCACCTACTGCTTTGTGCAGATAAGCATCCATTAACATTTGGGTGTCTAAATACCTTAAATCCGTGTATAAGAGTCTATCTCCCTTGCAGTTGCTCTGACACTACTCAAGAGAGATGTAAGTAAATGTTGCACTAGCTAGCACCAACATCAGGAACAGTCTAGATAAAGCATCCTGAGGTTGTTTGCAACTGACTTCATGAGTTTCTCAGGCAAGTTTTGAGCCTGCAATGCTCAAGGCAACTGAAGTTATGTTACCTAGGCTAATTTACTGAGTTGATGGCACAGTTTAACTTATGTATAGTACACTCTTAAATTTCAGTAACAAGTTTCAACTCATAAACTTTAACATTGTGCAAAAATCAGTAAGTACCGGAGCTGCAAGTACAGAGTCAGGTAAATTATTTCACTGTAGCAATACAAAAAAGATAACGTAGAGTATCCATGCTTAAAAGTGGTTTGAAACCAGATGTTTTTCCCATGGTGGTAATTTATTATGTTACATGAATCTGTCAGCTTCTCTAGATTTAAGTTTACACCTGTGAGATTTAACTTAAGAATTCACTGGTTTAACATGTAGTTAAACTTAATAACACCTAGCACACTTTATATATATCCTGAAAAATGTGAGCTATTACTTTTGTGCTGATCTTAAACCGCTTAATTTCTCAGACTTAAAAATTGCCTTAAACATTAAAGGTACATAAATTTCTTATCAGCGAATTCAAGAAAAACCTTGTTATCGACATGAAGGAAATCAGAATCATATTCTCAGTGAATATGTAATGGATATCTTAAGGCCAGGTTGGGTGGGGCTTTGAGCAGGTTGCTCTAGTGGAAAGCGTCTCTGCCCATGGCAGAGAAGTTGGAACTAGGTGATCTTTAAGGTCCTTCCAGCCCAAACTGTTCTGTGACTCTGTGATTCTATGGTGACACTAATAGGGTTAACTGTGAAAAAACAATACCTGGGAAAACAGTTTTCAACTAAATATTGAATTAGTTTCAGTTAAATGAGTATTCAGTTAATTCAGAGTTTCAAACTTCTGATTTACATTCATTATTTTCGTTCAGCTAGTAGCAGATAACATTTTCCATTACACCTTCCAGTTTGACTGGCAAACAAAGAGCTGCCATGATTCATTGTAATACGGAATTTTAGTATGTTTGCCTTTTAAAAATAATTTTGACACCGTTACTTTGATTTCTTATTTCTTGTTACATCCTGTCTTGAAATAATTCATTGAGCCATTGTAAACATGAGTATATAACTATTATAATTTCTGTTCTGAAGAATAATCATCAAGCCCATAATAAACAATCTGCATTTGTGAGAAACATGATAAGAGACAAGCAATCCTTAACTGCATTTATTTTATTAGCACATGTCTTACCATAATTAGTTTGTTGTTTTCAATGCAAGGAAAAGAATTAGGTTACCATTTCATAATTATCATCTCTATTTTCAAAGTAGAATTTGAAGTCTGGTCCCAATCCATTGTGCTATACATGGATTAATTTTCAAACACTTTGATAAACTTTCCAAGTATATTTATGCACTGAAATACAAGTTCAGCTCCTTTGAAAGGCTGGACCTAAAGGCTTGATCCTGCACAATGCTAGACTATAAGTGCAGTATTTCCATGCTCTTTTTCTTTTCAGATGCTTTCAAAATAAACCTTCCCTACCACTGCAAAATACACTTGCATATTCACATATACACACAGAGTGCGCACAGTTATCTCTCTTTTATTTTCTGCACTTTCTCTTACCTTGAACCCCTCAACATATGTCCCTACCCATCCCTGTAACTTTCTTACGGTTCTCCCTTCTAAGAAAAAGTTCAAAGACTGAGAGGTTTAGCACTATTTGGATAACCATGAAATTCTAGTTGCTTATCCCAATTACACAAAACCTCTAAGTCCATTGAACTTTCCCTTAGAAGGGAGTGTGGAAAATTTTATGCTTATCCAGGACACCTGGATTTTCAAATCTGAGCTGGAATTTTATGAGTACTGTCTCTCTCTCTTGGGGTAGTACACATATCAGAGTGAACACAGAAATAAGAAGAGAAGATCACTGATTTATAATCCTCGATTTACTACAAAAACTTTGCTGACCATCCTCCTGCTACATCTTCTCCTTCTATAAGAAATGTTCTGCAACAAATGAAACTACCTACCCATCACAAGAAAGATGCTGGGGTTTTTAATTCATAACCCATTGCCTATGCATTACTGTACAGAATGAACATGATAAAGCTGTTACCTCTTAAAGCATTTCAGCGCCGGAAGTTCCAGACTGGCCAGCACAGAAAAAACAATTTAAGGAGTCAAAGTTGTTTGGCTTTTTGATTTGGGGTTGGTTTGTTTTTGATAACACTAGAAAAAAGCTTTCTTTCCTGTAGTTATCTCTTGGCAAAAGTATGGTTCTGAGAATAGCATTAGAGAATATTATTTCAATGCAAAAACAAACGGTCTGAGTATTGCCTCACAAGAATGGAGTGACAGAGATGGCAAGGCGTCTGCCCTTCTTGTGGTACCTATAATAAGCACCTTAGCTGAGTTTCTTTCAGTATCCCTGATTATGACAGTACCATCAGAAACATCTATGTTTCATACCTCTGGTTTTTAAGAGAGCTGCAGACACACAGTAAAATAATAAAGTGGCATTATTAACATTAAATATTGTAGCTCTTGACAGCTTCATGTAAAAGAGGACCTTACTAGGCAAAAAAAGAACAGAGTGCTGCTTTTTCATTAAAGTGAATTCAGGACTAAAATATCCACCGATCCAGGCTGGAACCCAGGAATGCAGCGCTTGTGACACACACAGGCACAAATTAGCTTCTGCTTTTTTGCTCAGCAAAGGGTAATGTGCCTGTTTTGATATGGGTTGCATAATTCTCAGCAAAGCCTTCTGCTATTTTACCCTTTCTTCAGCTGTTAGGAAGGGAGGGGGCAGAGAGAGACCAGAGAGAGCAATGCGGGCTAGACTGAGTGGCAGCACAGAACAGGACCAGCAGTTCAGGTCCCCACCCTCTCTCCTTCTCTGTCAGATACAGCACAGGTGCTTTCAACGGAGCAAGTCAGAGTCTGTTGTCACAACAGACATAGCAGGTCCTCCCGATGTGTCTTCCAGCTCTCTCATCTTCTTGCCTTGTCAGAAGGTTACCATCATTTAGAAAGGTGCACAGTATTTTGAAAGGATTAGGGTATAAAACACAACTCAATCCTTTACAAAAGGGAGACAGAGAAGGGAAAGGGGGAAAGCAAAGTGTCAGGTGCTACAGAGCTACTGAATGAGAACAACGCGCACAAATAAAAATAGCAAATTGATTGAACTCCTTTTCCTGTGAAGTAGAGGCAGAAAGAAATGATACATGACAAATACTTACTGCCAGAGCAAAGCAGGACAAGCGAAATGTAGATTATGACAGCATACGAAGGCAGAGGATTAGGTGACACCGGCAAGGGAGAGGTCACCTCCCCAAAAGCACTGGTTATACAATTATTTAATACTGATGTGAGAAGCCTCTGCTTTACTATCCATTGCATATTAACTACAGAAATTTACAATAATGGTAACAAATACCGATTATTATTGTACTAAGCCTAACAAGTTTCTTTTTGCCTTTCTTGGGCTTTTCTCTTAAACTGCATGTCAGGAAATGCCCTTAAATATTCGGGTTGTACACACCTCTTCCCCCATAAAAAATGCACTTGTGTGGGAGGTTTAAAGACTTTCTTCCATTCTGTGTCACAAATTGTTAGCCTGCTCATGAACTTGACACATTTAAAATATTTGAATATTTCACTTCTTTATTAACATATTCCATTAATAGGTCTAACACCTGGGTATTTTGTAAATACTTACAACATGATGTGTGACACGTAGTCTCTTATGCAAATAAGAAGTCGGTTATGATTTGGCATGAGTAGTTTCTAATATTAAACACTGAAACACACCATTTATTTAGAGAATGTGAGCTAAAAAAATTACATTTTTCACCCATTAGTATATTTTGATGATTTTCATCTCAGTTTTTTCAGAAATAAATGAGAGACAAAGGTTTGTAATATACTTTTTACCAAAGAGAACATTTTACTTGTTTCCCCTTAAATCAATATAAAGACTGTTGGAAATGCTTACAGTCACAAAAAAAAAAAATTAATCGCAGCTAAGCAATTCACAGGAGCTTTCAGTTGCCAGAAGTTGATATAAAACAGACTTCATCAGTTTATTTTTCCAAGATGTAGCTACTTTACTTCTAATCTATATTTTCTCCATTTCCTTCTTTTCCTTCTATGTTATAGTTCCTTGGTTTAGATGTCAGTGGTTACTTAAGTAAGCCAGTATGCCAGTAATCACTTGCATACACAGATTTTGGAATGTGATGCACAACAAAACTTTTTCTACCGTAATACTGCCCAACATTTACTAAAACATTCATACTGAAGAGCCAGACTACTGACTGACTGATCATGGGGATGTGAGGCATCATGATGAGAGGTTCACTCCTGAGCTCTAACTGAGGGTAACTGTCTTGTACCACTTCCTTTTATTTTCCTTGTCGTGAACTGTATCCCAAGGGAATTATTCAGCAAATTGTAACAAGCAGCAGGAGATAGTTCGGTGTGCAATGCAGCTTGAAGAAGCAGCTTCTATCAAGG
>NW_010411733.1:6744-11078 GCF_000710305.1 Buceros rhinoceros silvestris | reverse complement strand
GGAAAGAGGGGGCAAGAAGAACCTGGTGCACAACCCCCCAAGATACCAGGACAGCAAAAATTCCTGTTAGCTGCCAAACAAAATAAATCCAGTATCTTTCATTTCAGATGCCACACTGGATAGTGTGCCCATAGTCACTGGGCTTCAATAAAAATAAAAATTAATATTCCAAGCAAGTAACACAGACAGAAAAGTCTTATCTTTAGCTTGTTTTACCTTTTTTAATTTTGTTTTTGCTTTTCTAAACCTTTTAATTTTTGTTTAATCACTCATCTAATTCACAAAACAAAGAAAAAGCAATTTTTTCCTAACACCACTCCTCTGCTTCTAGCTGATGAATCCTGGCTGACAGCAAACACCATTGTAATTTCTAAAAACAGGACTGTAAAGCCAGGAATGATCTCTACTGCAACCAGTCAATTTGTCAGTTGCTGAGAGGAACTTGACTTAATGTGACAATGGCTGCCCTCGGTCCAGAGTTTCAAAAGACTTTGTGTTCCTAAACGGTGGTTTTGGAAAGGATATTACCTGACTCAGAAATTACAGCAGGATGTTGGCAGGCTTTAAGTTCTCTGGGCAGGACTTCAGCCTCCAGCCAGAGCCTCTGCTACACTCAGCATCTACTTGGCCGGTTATTGTGAGACATCAGCACCAGCCTAAGCCAGGACCAGTCCAGGGGAGAAAATAGCGAACTAACTACCCTAAGTGCATGTAGCTCCTTAACTTGCTGTAATCTGTTCTGAACATCATTTGAATCAAATATGTAAAGCATGTGGACAGAAAGTTCACAGTAATCTGCAACTGTACGACACACCACAGATCTGAGAATTAAAGCAGAAAATCCTAGCATTTGCATCCAAAATGTATTCATGGATATTTAACTGTTTTATTCTATTTCCAGCCTATTTAAAGATTAAATTACTGTATTAATTAGGAAAAATAGAGCAGCTATCATATAAGTGGTTTAAAATGAAAAATACGTGATACTACAACAACAAAAAAGTTATTGGGAGAACATAAATGGAACCCAGCATATATAAACATCGAGGTCTGAAAGCAAAAGCAGATGAAAAGACTTTGTAATACTCATAGGAAAGTTTCAGGTATTCTATCACTCTCACCTGTGTTGTGTAACTAATGAGAATACATAGAGAAACCTACATTCATAATGGAAATACAGAATCTTAATCCATATAATCAAACTTAGTTACAGACTAGGCAGGAATATGTACAAATAAACCTGTAGTTTTGACCTTCCCTCATCTCTAAGTTGGTCTTTGCACTTCTTTACCATCTACAGAGCATGTATTTTTCTTACGATATTAATAAGGCGAGCTGACTTTCAAAAGAGAAGTTTTAATAACAAAAAATATTCAAATAATAACAATTGTGCTTCTGTGCAATCTGGACTATTAATTTTGGTATCCAGGTTTAAGTATGTCCCACACTCATTTTTGGCACCTTTGGAATAAGAGTTTTATGCACCGAGTTTGGGGTGGGGTTGGTTGCTCCTACTTTCTGGCAGCTTTTCGTTCTTATCCATGATGGAAAGGCCAATGATATACAAACAGGCACTAGAGAGGTGGACCATTCCCTGTTCGGTAGCTGCAGAAACTTTTAGAAATAATTTTTTGCCATAAGCAACTTACATAGAAACTCTGAGGTATTGGAGAAATCAACCCTTACACTCTGAATCCTTTTATATCACATTTTTCATTATTATTGATGTGCCATCTGTTACCACTCCCTACCAAAAACATTACAGTGTGCTTTATGCAAACTCGGCTCCTTCTACCTGAGAATGACAGCCAGTCAGTGCATAGGACATTTCATAAGACAAGAAAACTTGGTCAAAGACACCCAGATTGTACTTTTCTCAAAATGACGTTTATAATGAGGTTGTAACGTTCAAGCAGAGCTGTGCAGGATCTCAGTCTATGAGGCTTTATCCTAAAACTCGTACCAAGAATTTCAAAACAAATTTGAAAAGTCTGCAGAATTAAAGGTCTGTAAACTGACACAAACGGATAGTGCTTAGCATACATCAGATATATGTCAGCAATAAGGACTGCCACTCAAGAAAGAAATTTTGCTGGATGTTGCAGGTTGTCATCTTTAAGACTGCAGTTCTGACGCAGACAGCTCATCTATTATGCTCCACAAGCCTTCATTTTGGGGATATCTTAGTACAGAACTATCCAATTAATTGCTTAAAGCTGTAGTAATGTTATGCATGACAAGCAGGAAAATTGCTCTGATTAGGCAAAAGTGCAGAGTCAGACTCCGAACAGTGCAGCTGTATTTCCTTGCAAACACATAGGATTGAAAAACCAAGACAGCTCTTCTCTTCGAATGACTGTGAAATATATTCTTGATGCTTTCATTAAATATCAAGTAAATTTTTATACGATCACTGTCACAGAGGCCACCAGATCCCTTTTACTGAAAGAGGAACATCTTTGTCTTTGAATGGCATGCTTGGAACAACATCCCTTACTCTTTCCATTGGAACACAACCCAAAGTTCTCTCTACTAGAAATACGTGAGCAAAGCAAGCATACTTCAGCTAGAATCACGGCAAATATATTGCCATTTCTTTCTCTCCTACCACTGAGAAAGCTTTCCTTTTTCCTAGGAATCCCTCTGGATATATTGGTAGTGGAGACACGGCACTGTGCACTCTTACCACTTCAGGAGAGCACAAATTCCAGTCCAGCCGCAAAAAGTGCATTGAAACTGAAACAAGTGAATAATTATATATGATAGACAGAGAAAAATTAAATTAAATCAACGAAGTGTCCTACATTAAGACAAAAACTCAGAGGAAGATTGGGCATTCCAGAAACCAAAAATAACAGACACAAAAAGATGGCCCATGCTCTGACTTCACAAGTGACAGGTGTATCTTCCAGCAGCAAGGCAGAGGTCAACCTGGAACTCAGAGAAAAGAGATTAATTACAGAATATAATAGAAATATCATTAATAGCTGATGAACTTTGGAAAGCATCAGAAAAAATAGCATGCGAGTACTGAAATGCAGCTCCCTGCATTTTGGAAATCTTTTTAGGTGAAGGTCATTGACCTCAGCCATTAAGACCATGAAATTAGAGAGGAAATTAACTAAATAAGATGAAAAGTCTTAGTTAAAGCAGTAACATCCAGGATTATTGTAATAATTTTTCACAGTCCTAGTAAACCAATTATTTACTTATTTTGTATTTTATAGTTTTATAGGGATACAGCACAGTTTGAAATGTGTGTCAATGTGTGCACATGCACTAACAA
Source organism: Buceros rhinoceros silvestris (assembly GCF_000710305.1). Taxonomy (NCBI): domain Eukaryota; kingdom Metazoa; phylum Chordata; class Aves; order Bucerotiformes; family Bucerotidae; genus Buceros; species Buceros rhinoceros. The sequence goes on along the minus strand of NW_010411733.1, from coordinate 7,792 downwards.
TGTCAGTGACATTCTTACATTTTTCTGGATCAAGGATCTATGTAATAAACAATTTATATATTAAAAACTATACTCATAAATAATACATAAACAAGAAATACAAAGAACAAGAGAAAAGTAACATGACCTAACTTTGAAGTTAGATCTGCTCTGAACAGATTAGACCAGACAATTTCCAAAACTCCCTTTCAACCTCAACTGTCCTCTGATTCTAGAATGTTGTTTCTTTTTTTTCCCTAAAAACTACAAGCAAATATCTCACCTCATGAAGCTCCTTGTGGCTTACCTCTGGAGAGCAGCTTCGGGAACCAGTAGCTGAGGGTCCCACATGTTCTCACAGTTGTGAGGCTGATGGCAGTAATGCTATTCCCAACACCCATCAGCTGAACCTTGGATACATACTGCCTTCTGTCCTATCTCAGATTTCTTAGATTTTTTTATTTTTGCATAAATCTTAGCTCTTGCAATTACTGTAAAACCAAAATTGTCATAAAGGATAAAAGACAGAGTGGAACTATAAATTGCAGACATGATGTTGAGAAATACAATACAAGACAGATACATGAAAGTTTGTGTGCCCAGTGTTGGGGCTACAAAACAGTTTACAAATATTCTGAAGCAAGTGGTTTTGAAGAAAAGTTTTTCTGGCAAGTGTTGAAGAAAGCAGGAGAAATCAGAGTACAGATAGAAAAGGTTAATGGCTGTAGCGCTTGGACAGAGTTACAGAAATTAAGGATAATAAACAGGAAGAACTGAAAACAGGTCTCAGTAAAATGCCCTTCAGTGTATTTGTGTCTGGGTTTCAAATCACGTTTGTTCAGTTACCAGCCTATTACAAGAGATAAGTGCTCAAAATTATGCAGACTGTTCACTAGGGTTTTCAAAGAGGTGGTAAAGAGATCTAAAGAGCGTGTTGATTCTTGTCTGTGTCATAAACATAGCCATAAAACTCCATTCTTCCGAAGAGATACTCCAGGAGAAGTGCTAGGTTCACATTATATATTGGGCCCATAACTCCATCAGAACCCTGTATAAATCGCTTTCCTCT
>NW_010411733.1:0-6647 GCF_000710305.1 Buceros rhinoceros silvestris | reverse complement strand
CTTTCCCTGCGCTGAGCAACAGTGTGGTGAGCGCAGGTGGACACAGAAGAGCTGTCAGAAATGACATGTAGAGATTAGTGGAAATTGGGCACCTCTCTTGCTGTAGCCCTGTGTTAGGACCAAAAGCAGCTCAGAAACTTAGAAGAGAGTAGACAGCAGATGCAGAATAACCCTGACCCTCTGCTAAAGTCGCGTCAACTAGTTTTGGGTTTGGAAGACAGAAGATGAGATAGCACCAAGACAGCTAGCCTGGGGACAGGCTTCAGGTTATTAAGACAGCTACGGGGTTAGCCAGGAGGGATACAAACTTCGGTGAATTTTCCTGAGGGGAAGGGGGGAAATGGGAGTTAAGACCAACCAAGTAGCCTGCCTGGTAGCAACAGTTATACGACGGCAGCCTTCAGCTAGCCAGAGGCGTCCATGAAAACTGCACAGAATCAGTTCTGAAATCCAACTGCAACGTCCATTTGTTGTAGAAATTAATTCCCCAAAGAAGAGAGCAAAGGGAAAAAAAATCAAACACAGCAAATTTTTCTGACATTACAAAATGAATTGTGAGTCTCAATATAGTAGCTCTGTTAAAATAAGTACTTCCTTGGCACTTCGTTTCTGATGACAGCCAAATCCCCAAATATTAGTACCATGAAGCGTTATTAGATATTGAACCACTGAAGAAATACAGTAGCTGTTCTATTTCTTTGAACTAGATTTTTTAAACAGTGTTTCTGCTAGCTACACAGGTGTGATAGAGGAGCGGTAAGACTGAATAATGAAATGAAATATTTCTCTATTAAACACATTAATCCAGTTAATGCAGATGAATAGGTACCGCTCACTTGCTTTCCAGTAGCATTGGCTTGCAAATTATTTGCAAGAGGATGTTAAATTCTCTCTTTGGTATGGATCCAGCAAAACTGCTGCCAGATCACACCTCCTGGGAAATGTGGGACTTGGCATGGGAATTGGCACAAGACTTTACAAATGTCAGCTTTCCTGTAAAAACATCAAGTCTGTTGTCATGAAAACATCAGTTATGAGTAATTTCTTTTCTTAATATTACTAGCCAATACAAATAGGGAGGGGATGAGGTGTCAGTCATGTGCAGCCATGCACTCAGGGCTAGAATTTTGTAACACAATTGCCCAGAGTAGAAATATGAATTTTGGATTTTGAAATGAATGTCCACACTTTGGATCAGTACATGTTGTATATAAAAGTATATCCGCCCCGTAGTTCAGAATACCTGTCATTATGAAATAACTGACAATTAGGAGGAAAACAGCAAATAGTATGAAATAGGTATTCATGTTCAATCCTGAGGTACTGAGGTATCACTGTATTTAATTTTCTTTACAGATATGTTTCTCTGAAGTGTATGAATTTTTTTAATGATTTAAGAATTACTATTTCCAAAGGAAAAAAAGCACTAGAGAAAAGTTAGAATTTGAACAAGATAGTCATGACAATATTTCAGCAGTTTGTGATATTACTTTTAACAGTCTGGCAAGCAGTGAGCTGCACGAGTGCATTACTGAATTAGTACACATAACCTAAGCTTCCAGCAGGTCCAAGCCTTTAAATGGTTAATTAGTACTTCATTTCCAATATAGCACCTAATCTGCGGGAAAGCAGAGAATACCTGCTCCAAGCAAATGCAATAAATCATCTCTTGGAAGATGGCTATCAAGTATGAGAAGCCAGAAAAAAACTTTCTGTCTGAACCAACATCTTACTTCACGCATTCAATAGATGTTAGTCGCTTCTGTATGTATCAACAACACATGAATATTTAGCCCTCTGAGTCACGTATCACGTTTGCACTGGGGTGTCCTCGGAAATCTCACATTGGTAACAACAGCAGTTACATCTCAACCTTAAGATAAAATGCCTTTGAAGATCCCAAAATTAAACTTTGCCCATAATGCCATCTTTTATCAAATTCTTCATTTAATACAAAATTAATTTGAACATATATTTTTATGTCTAGTCCCTGTGTAGACCAGTTTTTCAGGAAAAAGTATGCAGAACAAATCTCAGAGGTAAAAGTTTTGGTATGGACCAGTGTCAAAGTAGGTCAATTTTTAGGACTAACAGCCTTGACAGTGTCCCTTTAATATGTTGATCTGTTTCTGAAAAGCACATTAAGAAAAGTTTAGCGTGAAAGAGGCTACAAATGTGTTTGATATGATATGGCAATAAGCGTACATTTTGAGCATACTAAAGCTGCCAAATACATTTTAAACTGCTTTTCTTTACTAGCTAAGGGCTCAGTTCAATGAAAAAAATCCAAGTTCTGTACACTAGAAGCTGCAAAAAATCTGGTTTATTGTGACATCTGTGACCCACTATATATGTTTTCAAGGTGGAATCTACATCTTTTTTTGAGAGATAATGAATATTATTTGTCTGTCAGGATCCCTGAGAAGCCTGAAGTTGAGATCAGAGCTGGATGTTGTTCATAAAACACTTGGCAAAATCACTTGCTTTGAGGATTTCAAAGTCCTGAGTACTTTGTTTTCAAGAATACTGCTGAATCACCTCCCCTGATGCATTGTATTACTACTGATTTGCTTCTGGTGTCCACTATACAGATGTGAATCATCTATATGATGAAAGTACGATGCTGCAAGAGATATACAGTCTGCATCATTTTTACAGGTATTGATAAGGAAAGTGTACCCACTAGATCTTACTAGTTTTTCTTTTCTGCTTTGATTAAAACAGATGTTAATTCAATAGTTAATGCGTAAATAGTACAGGTAGTTCAGGATGTGGTCCTCTGTAAAAAGGATAAAGTTTAAAAGACAGTCTGAAGATTTTATAGAACCCTTCCTATATAAACAAACCTCAGTGAGGAAATTCCAAGCTGTTTTTATTTTTGTAATGTCTTGCACAATCTCTTTCTAAAGTAAATTACTACTCTTACAAAGTACTTACTGATGCTTTATGGTTACATCATGACGGCCTCTTCATTGTTCCCAGAGTTCCACACTGTTAAAATAAGCTGGAAGTGCATTCAGTCATTTTGTTTTACAGCTTTCCATTTAAACAAGTTATCCTGTAGTTTTTACCACTTTTGTATCATCAGCAGTAAAGGACATAGTAATTACAGGATCTGTTTTAATCTCTTTTATTACACAAACTGATGCAATTGAAGAAGCAAACAGGTTGTCAACTACACCAGCCCTTCTTCAGGACTGAAACGGAAACTGCCAAACTTTAAGTGCGGGAGTTAAACACACGTACAAGCCTGTTAAGTGAACACAATGAAATAGATTTATTTGGATAGCACTGCGTTCAAACCGTTTCCTAGGAGCATTTCTAGAGTTGCTTCCAAAGTATTTTTAGAAGTGAAAACATTTAAGGAAAAGATTTTAAAAATAAGGCCAAGTAATCTATTATTAGGTGTTGCTTTAAAAACTAAACTCCCATCACAAAGCAACTACTAAGGCTTAATAAATGGAGATTGACATTCTACAAGATATCAGAGAATGAGAATACATAAAATATGCACTAACACAAAAATATCTTTTCAAGGAATATATGCACAATATTTGTTAATTAATATCAAATGAGGATCAAATAATTTTCTTGTGCAGTGCCACAACTAATGAAGTGTAGAACATGACTCATTGTGCAACATAGATGGCAAAACAATCAGATCAACAGTAGGTACTTGGTATCTCCAAGTGAACAGCTCCCAGGACCTCAGCTTCAACCAAAATATCCTTATGTTGGCTTTGATTTATGGCGATGTAGCGCTTCCTCTGAAATGGAGGGGAAGATGTCTCACAGTTTCTTAGTTTTACAACAGAGCTTCATCTCCTTGTATTGACTCTCAACACAAGAAAGCAAACAACAGTATTTTAGCTGTCAACATTTAGTGTTTAAGTTATTTTTTTCATCCTGAGGTTATAATGATTAGAAATGTGTCCCCGCACTGTTTGTTTATTTTTCTCAGAAACACATCTCCTACATTTGACAGAACTTTTACATTGCTGCCATGCTGGAATCTGAAAAAATAATTTTTTATACAATAAAAAATGGAAAAGTGTTAGTACCTATACTAACTTCCAAATCTAACTACATGGAGCAATCCACACATTCCTTCTGAAATTTTTGTTATCTGCAGAAACAATGATGGCAGGGTTAGTTGCCACAAATTCTCATTTTACAATGCCTCTCTTTCTACTCTTTGGGATTCTATTCTCCTGGAAAAGTAAGCATTACCTAGCCTTTTTTTTCTTTACATACTTTTCTATTTTTTTCCACATTTATTTGTTTTAGCTGGCAATCCCTCTATTTCATTGCTCCTTTCTACAGATACAATGCGTATAACAAAACTTTTGGTTTAGAATGATAAAATAAGGAATCTGATTTATTAGAAAGAGTATTTCTCTAGAATTTCTTCATCAACATCTTAAATAGCAACAGGGAAGAGAACTGGTAAGGCAAAATTCATGTGCTGCAGGGCATTTCAAAACAGCCACCTGATTGCCTGGTATTTCTTTTGTATGACACGCCAGTGCCTAAAAACATCACAACAGAACTCTGCACTATATCTGATTTAGTGCAAGGCAGCAGAAAGATGGATGCCTCATCCTTGCAACAGAAACCCTTCTGCAATGAATACCTTTTATAAGAAACATTCATAAGCAACAAGTCTTTAGATATTTAAGTTTTGCCTAGATGCATCTTGTTGGGTTTTCTACAGAACAAAAAGCTCTTAGTCCAAAATTAAGAAGTGGCACTGTCAGCCACTGCTGGCATGTAGGAGTCAGCCCCGAAGCTGAGCATGCAGTGAAATAAACTACAAGGCTACAGCAACAGTCTGCTGTATTCATCTCTTCCCTCAGCTTTGTTAACGTGCAGCCAACCCAAAAAATCAATCATAAAAATCAGTCCTACCTACCTAGAGACCCTAGCTTTGCCTACATCTGTATCCAAGGACTGGCAAGGTGCAGTCACAACAGACTCAAAGCAGCGGGAGAAACAATTTGAATGGACACTACATCCCAACAACACATCTGCCAAAGCAGAAGTGTAGCTACTGCTCCTACAACACTGGCAAGCAGCCTTGGATGGAGCAGGGAAGAGGAAGCCATAGCCGCATGTTGTTTAATTAATAATGCCAATGAGATATCTGAAGCATCTCTACTTTCCTTTTCTTTGCTGGCTGTCCCGTAAGGGGAGAGATGAGGTTTTGTGCAGACGTTCATAAATGAGGTACAGAGAGGCTAACTGCTGAGGAACTAGGGAGGGTGCTCAGTCCGTATTAGGGCAGCCTTGCCCTCAGGACCACAAATCTTGTGCTATTGCACAGAAAATTCTGTGGTCACATTTTGAAGATAGGAAGGTCAGGTTTAACGCAAGATCCGAATGCAACAAGTCTTGTCGCATGAACCTTCTGTGCTGAAATTACATGAACTGGTGTAAAAACCAGCTTTGCACATTTGGCAACCAGGAGCCATAGGTGAGAACCATTAAGTGCATCTAATCAAATGTAGCCAATTAAGTGACAATCACCAGCCAATTTCACCATTCATTTAGCACCAATATTACCCATTCATATGATTTAAACACGGAATAAGCTTCTTACCAAGCAGATCAGAGACACCATGTAGACTTTTGCTATCTGCTACTTCAAACCCATACAAGATATGAGAAATAAATATGTTTCTCACATAATATTGAACCTTCTCAGCAAAAACCATATCAGTGAGCCTGGGCAGACAAGAAAACAATCCCTCCTTCAGGGCGCTACATTGCAGTTTCAAGCAAGGATGAAATAGCTTATTGTGAAAAGCAAGTTCCTAAGAGGTAGTGCTATCTCAGAACCCCATATGGAACATTTGAGCACGCAGAACTACCAATAGGAAAAAAACGGAAGAAGGGGATGGTCATGAAATAGCCTTCAATGGAGTGAGAAAAAAAAATTCACACTGAATGTCAGCAGCAGCAAAGGAGTGGGATAATAAGACTAAGGCACTGAAAGAAATCCTTCCCATTTATAGCCAAATTTATATGAAGACAAAGTATTTGGGATTAGAGAAGATAACAGATCAAAAGGCCAAAACTATGTTTGTTTAAATGGGTTTATGAAAGGGTATATTAAGAGGTGAGCTGAACAAACAAAGTTTATGTAGTTTTGACATATCAAACAAAGAGTAACGAAAACCACAACTGACACTGGGAAACAGCAGCAGGTAACTAGCTCCTGCAAGGGAGTGATTCAGGGGATGAGAAAGTGATAAAGATCACTTGATAAAAAGATATTGAGAAGAGCAAAGCTCTAATGCATTGTATCTTTTGATGTTTCAGATTTTAGATTTCAGCCTTGTCATGGTTTACTATAATCAAAATGCAGGTAACAACACAACACAGAAATGGAAAGCCAGCCTGAGGTTATTTTCACTTGAGACACAGGAGTTGCCACATATGTTGCTGAGAACTATTTAGCCTCCAGAAGTTATCTGGCTTCTTTTGACTCCAGGAGCTAACAAGACAAATATAATAACTCAGGCTCCCACTAGGTGTCTAGAAGTACCTGCTGGAGTCAAGGCTGCAAATACTTGGTGAACTTATTTTCAAATCACTGTTACCCAAATTCCTCTCTCATCCCATCCTGGTGCCCTCCCCCCACCCCC
>NW_010411732.1:10775-11762 GCF_000710305.1 Buceros rhinoceros silvestris | reverse complement strand
GGTGCTCCCAGGGTGGCGTGGAGGGGCTCAGACGGGCTCTGGCTGCAGCATTGCCCGGGCGTTCCCGACCCCTTCAGGGTGCTCCAGGGCCGTCCCACACCATCGTGGTCCCACCGGGCTCCCCCTCAGCAGCACAGCTGTGTTCAGGGGTGGCTGTTGTGGGAGGGTTAGGTAATACTGCCATGCTTCGGACAGTCCCGGGGACTGGAAAACGTGCCCTGAAATGGGTCATCTGAGCTGATCTTCACATTATCTTCTGAATTTACAGCAGTTTCCTAAAAGAGAGGGATGTTCCCAGTGAAGGAGAGTGGCTGACATCATGAATAGTCTGCTTACAGCTGACTACCTGGGCAAGATTTCAGGTCTTGGACATCAACTGGGAGCATCAGCATTTCACAGATGGAAGGTCATGACTGTCAGGAGAAGGAACGAGAACATTTAACCCTGCAGGACAGTGGGACGTGTCGAACACGGTGGGTGAGGAGAGGAGGGGCTGCACCTTCTCGGTGCAGGGGAGTCTAAGGGAAGCATTGATGAGGACAGGAAGGAGTTAAAGAGGGGCAGAGGATGGAGAAGGGGTGTCTCCTAGAAATGGGGGGTACCCCCCTTCATGGGGAAGAGCAGATCTGGACAGGCCCAGGATGCTGGGGGAGGGAAAGGGATGGGCCGTGGGTTCTTCTCGCTGCCGGCTCTGGGAGAGCAAAGAGGGGTGAAGGCAACGACCCCACAGCAGGGCCGTGATGTGCATTGGGGGCTGACCCCAGAGACTGCACAGTGCGGCAGGGCGAGAGCCACCGACCTGACTCCACACCATGGTCACAACAACACGTTTGGTGCCTGCCGAGAGGAGGGTCAGTGGCACAGCCAGCCTGGCACTGCCACCCAAGCACGGGCAGGGCCAGGGGGCCAGGGAAGGGTGGAGCTACGTGGACACTCCTGGGCTGTGGCAGGAGAGGACACAGTCCCCACGCTGCAGCTCGAGGCATC
>NW_010411732.1:10120-10501 GCF_000710305.1 Buceros rhinoceros silvestris | reverse complement strand
CTGACTGTGGCTTGCCCACTGTTGAGGGGTTGTGGGCCTGCGTCTGGAAAGGGTGGAGATGGGAGACGGGGGTCCCTTCCTGCTCTACCTCCCCGGTCCAAAGCTGGGTAAGGGGTGGCCTTGGTTTGGCCAACCTTGGATTGGCTGGGGGGGTGTCGGGGTGAACGTGTGGGGCAAAGGGGCCACGGCTGCCACGGGGGCAGCAGGTCAGAACAAAGGCTAGGTGGCGGAGGGTTGGTGGGTGGCCTGGCCCAGGGGACACACGAGGGACATGGAGATGCCTGTGCTGCTCGGAGAGTGTGACAGTCACTGCCCCAGTGCGGGAGAGGGAACCAGCGCCTCCTGAGTGTCATGAGGGATGAGGGAACCCGAGTGGGGCTT
>NW_010411732.1:9569-9910 GCF_000710305.1 Buceros rhinoceros silvestris | reverse complement strand
TGCTGTGACCTGTCAGGTCTCCTGGAGTGTGGAGAAGAACAAGGATCTACCATGCCCTGGGGCTGCGTAGATACCGCTGAGCCAGCAGCCAACCCACTGGCCTGGGGACGTGTGTGACCCAGTGCTCAGCAGGACCCAGCTGCTGGGAGCACCCCCGGGGGGGATGCCTGGCTGCACCCCCTGCCTGCAGCCAGGCGTAACCCCCAGCAGCACCCTGCCAAAACGCCTCCCTGTGGGTCACCAGAGCCGGCTCGTCCCAGAGACGGGGCCGAGCTCTGCTGCAGCGACCAAGGGTCAGGGCTGCTGCCATGTCCTCTCTGACGGCTGTCACATCCCACCCT
>NW_010411732.1:5575-9386 GCF_000710305.1 Buceros rhinoceros silvestris | reverse complement strand
CTGAGCAGGGCTCTAACATGTGCTCTGACCACCCGTGGAGACCCTCTGGAAGGAGAAGCGCTAGAGGAGCACACATCGTTATCCCTGGCTCAGGAGCAGACATGGAGAAGTGGAACCCACGACTCAGTACAGCAGCTTCACGACAGCGTCAAGACAGAGGAGGAACATGAACAACAGGGAGGCAGTTCGAAGGGAAAAGCAACAGCGCGATCGCTATGTGTGCGGTGTGCGGAGAGGAGCCACGGACACGCCACGGCGACGCTGGAAAGCAGGTCTCAGTGCCACCGCTCCCCGCGCAGCCGAGCACCCTGACCTCTCTGAAACGCCCTCGAAACGCGCCCTCAGCACAGGTACACCCTGCTCACCACGCACCTCCACGGCCCCGGGGGCCTCAGCCCTGCGCCCGCCCTCCCCTGGCCAGCGAGCAGCGTCTTACCGTGCAGCGACCACCGGCGACTTCTTCCCGGGATCTAAGGTGGCCCCGGCCGGTTCCTCCCCCAGTGATCGCGTATCCTTGTTCAGCTGCTGTAGTCGGGAACTTAGCTCACTGATCACAGTTGGCTTGTCATCATCAGCCCCATGGATTGGCCTGCTCTCCATGGGGTCCCCCCATAGCTTGGACCTTCTCTGAAAGAGGTAGCGTGGCCGGCCAATGCTGGCTGATGCCAGCGTGGCCGCATGTTGCTGGGAGATGAGCTCGCTGTCCGAAGACTGCTTCAAAAGTGGGTCCCTGAAAGTAACTGGCCCCTTGCTGAGCTGGGACTTGAGTTTTGGCTTTGGAGGCACTGGTGGCTTCTCGAGTATAAAAGTTTGTCCATCCGCAAAGGAAGTGTATGTGTCAGTAGGCTCCCCGCTTTCTGAGGACAACGTAGACATGCTGGAGACGGTAGAGATGGTGCTTGTGGTCTCCAGGTGATGGTCACTTGAACTTCTGGTGTCCACCTCTTCCACTCCCGAGTCTGCAGCAGACTCTGGGGCTACGGGGGCATCAGAGGGCTTCCCTGAGGGTGTTCCGCCAGTGGTAGAAGGTGCTACTGCTGCCGCTGGTATGGATGGCGTGCTAGGCGTAGCCAGGTGGCTGACCGGTGTGCCAGGGGTGGTGACCAGTACCCCGTTAGCAAACTCATCTGGTGGAGGCACCAGCCCTATCTTGGCCAGTTCCTCCCTGGTCTCTTCGTCGCTCGAAGACAACTGAGCTGGCGGGAGGGTGACCGTGTAGGGCTCCACTTCTTCCTCCGAACTCCCTTGTCCCAACGTCTTGTCAGAGGCCGGACTGACGGGAGGCTTTCCCACGGGGCTGGGCTGCGTCTCTGCTTTGGGGGACTCTGCCGGCTCTGTGCATGCTTCAGGGACAGCTGGTTTCTCCTCTTTTATCTCCAGTCCGATCTCGTCTTGGCCATTACTTGTGGCATGAACCATGATGAGGCCAGCGGTCTTCTGCTGTGATGTATCCACTATGCTGATAATCATGGACTTCTTGTCTTCCTGTTTCTTCTCCTCCTTCCCAGGTGTTTCTGCTCGTGCCTCAGTTTCCTTCCGCAGTGTGGACGGAGTCCCCCACTGGCTCTTCACAGGGGTCAAAGTCCCAGGGTCTGTTCCGATGGTCCCTTTGCCTCCAGGTGAGTACGCAGGGGACACCAAGCTCTCCAACTCCCCCCGCTCTGGTTCTTTGGTTTGGATGTCCACAAACAGGGGTGCTGCTCTGTCTGAGTCGGGGCTGTGGATCGGGGTGGGCGACCGGGATGGGACTTGACTTGAGAGGGCCCGTTCCCTTGCGGCCAGCGCAAGCGCCAGTGGTGAGTTCGGATCCAGGGGCTTTCCCGTCAGGGGGTGGATGAACGTTGAGGATGAGCTGCTGATTAATGGCTTTAAAGCTGAGACGGGGGAAGGCAGTAGTACATCTCGGCTTCCTAACAACCGCTCATCGATGGACCGGGACTGCTGCAGGGATGGCATGTGCTTGAAAGCTGAGACGGGGGAAGGCAGTAGTACATCTCGTCTTCCTAACAACCGCTCATCGATGGACCGGGACTGCTGCAGGGATGGCATGTCGCTGCTGGGGGGGGTGCCCTCGATGGCCCCGACCGAGAGGAAGACAGTGGATTTCCGCCTCTCATCCAGACGACGGTCTCTGTCCTTCATGACTCCAGCGATGGCAGTGGCAAAGGGGATGCTCGTGGCTTCGACCTGGGCGATGCCGGCGTGGTGCTGATATTCCACCCCGCTCAGGCGATGGCTCCTGCGTGTGGGAGAGGGCTCCCTCGAGAAGCCCCCGGTGATGGCCAGCGCTGCTCTCTCCTGTGCGTCCTCCACTTGTAACTGCTTGACGAGAGGACTCTTCTTCCTCTGTGGCTTGGTGGGAGCGAACAGGCTGACGTTGAACTGACCCATGTTGGCGTAAGGGTTGTCAATCACTCTCCCCTTCCTCTTCAGCTTCTCCGGAGGGGTTGCAGATGGGCCGGGCCGGGGGATCTCTGTTGGCTCCACAGGAAGATGAGAGGAATCCTGTAGGATTATCATGGATCGGGCCCTCTTCTGCCTTTCAGGGTAGGGAATGGAAGTCCTCGCCTGATCATACATCTCGGCTGCGCTAATGACCTGTGGGAGCCCATGGAGTTTAGCCTCCAGGCTTGGCTTAAAGCTTGATCTTATGGTGTCATAAGCTCTTCCTGGGGGTGGAGGTGGCGAGAAGGATGGCGGGGGCCCTGTGTCAAAGTAATATGGAGAAGGAGGGGGAGGCGGGGCTGTCTGAGGAGGTGGTGGAATCCCATGTCCTTCCCTAACAGTGTCTTGCATCGATGTGCTCCGGGGAAACTTCCCATCTAGCAAAGAAGCAGCAAGTTTCTCGTCTTCACCTAGAAAACAAGAAGAACAGCAATGTCAGAGAGGACATCTCTGGAGAACCCAGAGAGCAACAGTCGCTGCAGATGGGATACGTTACATCCCTTGGCACAGAAGGGCGGCCGCGGCCTCTCACCATGTCTTACATTGTTTTAAATCCATCAGACAGTTGTGCCCGACACTTTCCCAGCAGGTTGAAAGTCTCCAGACCAACGCTGCTGTGACAGAGTTGAACGCTTGTTCTCTCAAACCTCCTGACACCCAACTGCCGACTCGCGAGACAGACGAGTGCAATCAGGTTGTGCGACTCACAGCCAACGGTGCCGGCACCAAGTGCGGGTTCTCGCGCTCTCCCGCTCGCTGCTCTCGTGTCACACGTCCCCCCTCCCCCTGAGGGGTTACATATGCTCCAGTGTGACAGACTGAGCTCAGAGCAGGGTCTGGCAGAACTTGTGTATTGCAAGAATTGGGAGTACCCAAAGGAAGCCCGACGCTGCCATTCTTCCTGTTAGCCTACCACCTGGGTGCACAGCGAGAGCTTCTCAGGGACCTGTGACAGTGGAGGAGCAGGAGGACCCTGCTAAAGTCACAGGAGGAAAAGTCCATTAATACAGCAAGTACAGTGCAAGTGCCTGCAGAGCTGGCAGAACTTGTGTATTGCAAGAATTGGGAGTACCCAAAGGAAGCCCGACGCTGCCATTCTTCCTGTTAGCCTACCACCTGGGTGCACAGCGAGAGCTTCTCAGGGACCTGTGACAGTGGAGGAGCAGGAGGACCCTGCTAAAGTCACAGGAGGAAAAGTCCATTAATACAGCAAGTACAGTGCAAGTGCCTGCAGAGAATCCCAGTCACAGGGTGGTTTGGGTTGAAGGGACCCTTTGAGGCAACCCAGTCCAACCCCCTGCAGGGAGCAGGGACATCTGCCCCCAGAGCAGGGGGCTCAGAGCCCCAAGGGCCAACCTGACCTGCC
>NW_010411732.1:419-5105 GCF_000710305.1 Buceros rhinoceros silvestris | reverse complement strand
TGCCCACGCTGCTGGGGATGAGCCCAGCACATGGCGGGCTGCTCGGCTGCGAGTGCACGTTGCCGGCTCCTGTCCAGCTTTTCTCACGTTGAATGCTGGTGGACACCACAGCAGCAGCACTGGGGCCAGAAAAGCAGGTGGTCACTGTGCACGTTAACCAGCCGCGCTTGCTCCAGCCTCCTGCACCAGCCTGTCCCTCCTCACCAGGTCCTGCTCTGCGGTGCTCGCCATTACTTGCCCCACCTCCTCCTTGCCAGGCACAGCTCAGCTGGGTTCCAGGTCTCAAACTGCTCTGGAGAGAATGCTCAAGATGGCAGAAAGCCCCGTCTCGGCACAGCAGCACGGTGACCACCTGTTTTTTGGGCTCCAATGCCTTTTCTGTGATGTGCACCAGCACTCACAGCGCTTTGGCAGCTGCGCCTGGTCTCACACGGGTGATGCCACCATGTGCTTGCAGAGGCAGTGCCTGCCAGGGGAAAACGGGGGATTTTGGCCAGGGAGCTGCGTGCTCTGCAGCTCATCACGCGCTCCCGGTGCTCAGAGCCGTGCTGACTCTGCTGAACGCAGGCCGCGGGTTTAATGCCAAAGCAGCACAATGAACTGGGAGCACAAAACGAGATCAAAGAGAGATGGACAAAGCTTTGTGTGGGCACTACGTGCACAGAACCCTCTGCACTGAAGGCAGCAGCTGCCGGGTGAGCATTCACGAGAAACACCGCTGGTCCTGTTGTCACGCTTCCCTGGGCCGTGCCAAGAGCAAGGCTTACGGCAGGACCCTGCCCTCGGTGGAGCCGGGGCTCGGCTCGGTACGACACCGCCAGGTTCTGAGCAGCGCGGAGAGCCAACACACCTCATGCCTGTGTGCTCAGTTCTGCTGCTGCCAGGGAACGGCCATGAGCTGACGCAGGGAGGTTCACACCGCCCTGGGCTCTCACCGCCCAGACGTTACAGAACGTAGTCTAGTGCCATCAGGGCTTGTCTTAGGGCTGTGCCGACCATCCTGAAGACAGGGACGACAGTGTCGAGCATAGAGCTGTTTCAGGAAATAAAACTGGGAAGCTGGCTCACCCCTCTCAGATTTCCTGATCCACAAAGAGCAGACACTGACTGCAAGGCCAGGCTGGACCTTGGGGCCCTGAGCGACCTGGTCTGGTTGAAGGTGTCCCTGCCGATGGCAGGGAGCTGGACCGGACGAGCTTTAAGGTCCCTTCAACCCAAACCACCCTGAGATTTTATACCAACAGTCACTGGCTGCTGCAGATTCTCGGTGTTTGACCACGAACAGCCGTAGGCGGTAGCTCCTGTTCTACCTTCTGGGGCTTCCAGAAGCCCCGGGAGCTCACAGTGCCTGGTGTGAGGAGGTTCTTTTAAAGGGTCAAAAGTGAAGTATTTCAAGTGAAGGAAGGGTGAAGGGGACAGATAGATAATCTAAACTTATTCCAGGCGTGGGCAGTTGTTTTTATTTTATTTCATATACCTGCTTCTACAGCTATTAATGTCATAGTCTCTGTTCCCCATGTGTTATTTTTCTCTGCTGGAAGCATCTCTCCTCCATTTTTTCCTTAAATGAGGAGGGGAGCACTATGGATCTCCAAAGCACTACCATGTTCAGTGACCGGCTCCACATCTCAACGGGACCTAGACAGGACTGGGCCAGCAGGAACTCCACGAGTTCCATGAGATGCCAAGTCCCACACCTGAGGATGAAGAACCCCTTGGAATTGGACAGGCTGGGAAGCAACTCTGTGAAAAAGAATGTGGGGTGCTGGGTAGGCAGTGAGGTGATGTGGGCTGTCCCTGTGCCTCGGCAGCAAAGGCCAGCAGCGTCCTGGGCTGCCTGAACAGGAGCAAAGGCAACAGACAGAGCAGAGGTTTCCCCTTTCGCTCCCACTCGTGGACCACCCGTACCACACTGACCCAGTTCAGGGGCCTCAGCACAAGGAACGCAGCGACCAGCTGAAGGGAGCTCAGTGGAGGGTCACCAAGGAGGTCAGGGCTGCAGCTCTCTCTGGAGAGGCTGAGGGAGCTGGGCTTGCTCAGCCTGCAGAAGGAATGGCCTGGGGGGCCCTGCAGAGCCCTCTGGTTTCCGCGGGAGGTTACTGAGAAGACACAGCCAGGCTTTTCAGAGGGTACATGGTGGGGGGACGAGAGGCCATGAACAAAACTGAAATGAGAGGTCCTGACTGGGTAAAAGGAGAAGTTTTATGATGAGGACAGTCAAGCAGGCTGCCCAGAGAGGTTGTCTCCATCCTTGGAGGTTTTCAAGCCCAGACTGGGTAAAACCCTGAGCAATGTGATCTGCTGTCATAGCTGACCCTGCTTTGAGATGGATGTTGGACTAGAGACCTTCTCCTTGCAACCTAAATGATTCTGCAATCCTGCAACAGAGGAACTGTGGCTTCATGACAGTCGGGGTTCCCAAGCCGACCATCTCCATAACCCGCTCCCTGGAACAGCGGGAATAATGTCAGTTCCCTGAGAAAACGAATGTCTCCTATTGCTCCTCAGCAAGAAAATCCACCCTGAGGAGCGATCGCGATGGCAGAGGTGGGAGGAAACCGAATTCTTGGCAGGCTCCTTCCTCACTACCTGCAAGTCACCATTCTGACATAGCTCTCTGCTCACCCTCCTCCTCCACCCCGTGCAGTTGGCGCACTCCCTGCGTTCTGCTGACAACATGGCTCCGTGCTCCCCTTCTCCACCTCTTCTCCAGCTCAAAGCACATCTACCAGCAAGAACCGCCCAGGGAAGCACGGAACACAGCGAGCACCAACGCTGAGACTCTGCCAGCGACTGCCTTCGTGGTTAACCCTTGGGGGACTCTCCTCTCCCAGACCCTGGGCAGTGCTCTGAGCTGGGGCACGCTTCTCGCCCAGCCTGCAGCAGCAGCTCCGCGGCTCGCCATCACCCTGCGCAATCACCTCCTCTGCCTCTTGAAACTCCTTCTAGCAGGTTAATTTGATGCCTATCTGGTCTGCTGTCCCGGTTTCGGCTGGGATAGGGTTAATCTCCTTCCTAGTACAGTGTGAGAATAACCCTGGTGACACACTGATGGTTTGGTTGCTGCTGAGCATGGTCTACACTGAGCCGAGGCCTTCCCAGCTGCTGGTGCCTGGCGAGAAGGCTGGAGAGCACAAGGAGCTGGGAGGGACACGGCCAGGACAGCTGACCCCAGCTGGCCAGAGGGGCACTCCATACCGAATGATGTCACGACCAGCAGGTAAACTGGGGGGGAGTTGGCCCGGGGGCATGGATAGCAGCTCAGGGACTGGCTGGGCATGAGCTGGTGCTTGGTGAGCAACTGCACTGCGCGTCACTCATTCTGCAGCTGCCGATTCTTTTGTTAGTGTTGTCATAGTATCACTGCATTATTACTACCATCTCTGTCACCCTCTGTCCTATCAGACTGTCTTCATCTCAATCCACGAGTTCTTTTGTCTCCCCACCCTGCTGTGGGGGGCAGTGGGAGAGTGGCTGCGCAGGGCTGGGCTGCCGGAGGGGTTGAACCACGACCCGTGAGGCCCTGGCAGGAGGATTTCTGTGAGCTGCTCCTGCTGCTGTCCCCCTGCTCCGACCCTTCCCCACCCGCTCCCGCGGCAGCAGGGACGTGGTACGGCACAGCCCCTGTGGCAGAAGCAGCTCCTCGCGGCTGCTCAGACGGGGTCGCACGGGCACAGTGACAGCTCTCCCTTTCCACGGGGAAACATCTCTTTGTAGTTAAGCACGAGATTAATCATTGCTGAGTTTTATTGACTGTCTGCGCAGGGTACAGCTCGGCTCAGGGTGTCTCCAAAGCCCAACAACGGCAACCAGCAATCCCTCCGGAGCCAGCGGGGAGCCCGAGGTCTTGATTAAGTGTTGGGCTTGCGAACTGTGCTCAGCCCTCGCAGAGCACGTGGACCCTGCTCAGAGCCCCGTGGCAGTACCGAGCATCCAGCCGTGCCGAGGGGAAGGGTCCTCCAGAGAGGGAGGGGAGGGACCAGCCACCACTAGACCAGTGAAACCATCCCAGCGGTTCTTCACTGGAAATGGAGAATCTCTTTGAGTTTATCTAGAACATCAGGAGCTGGAAGCGTGGCTCCGCACTCAGATGGAAGGGTTAGTGGTTGGTCACCTGCGGTAAACGGGATCCTTCTCACTTTTACCTTACACTTGCCGGTTGCTCGGTGCTGCCTCGGGCAAGGGGCAGACCTGGGCCAGGACAGGCAGCCTCAGAAGGAGCCTGACCAAGCCCTGCAGCGCTGGGAGCCCTTCGACATGACACAGAGGTGCCCAAGAAGCACCAACGCGCTGCCCCAGGACAGGCCATCAGTGACACGAAAGGTGCCCAGCACCAGGCCTCAGCCGGACCCTGACACACAGCCCAATACCGAGGGCGGCAGCAGCTCCTGAGCTCGCACCTTCATTCTGTCAGACCTCAACCCCCAGCCAGCGACCCGCCGTCTGCCGCTCCCCAGTGCCGCAGGACCACACTCAGTGCCTGCGCTGCCTCCCGGCACGCTCGGGCTGCCCTCCTCCTCCAGACCCTCTATCACACGCTGACGGGCTGCCAGAGGATGGCGAAGCTCGCGGTGAGCTGTTCCACGTGCTCATGGTGGTGGAGGTGGGAACGACCTCTGAGGAAAGAGAGCAAACGGTACAGCCCTTTGGGTGCTGCCCACCACCTCCCTCCGCGCCCGCTCCATC
>NW_010411732.1:0-202 GCF_000710305.1 Buceros rhinoceros silvestris | reverse complement strand
CCAGCCAGCCTGTCCCCCTGCTGCCTGCCATGGAGATCTTGTCTCCAGGTTCTCCTCATCATAGCAGGGCACATGTGCTTCCCACAGAGAGCTCCACGCCATCTCCAGGATCAAACCACAGAGGTCGGCGCACGCAGGAACAAAGAGCTTGAGTCAAAACGGAGCCTCCCGTGACCAGCAGGGACCAGTGAAGAAAGTGGCT
>NW_010411731.1:0-5208 GCF_000710305.1 Buceros rhinoceros silvestris | reverse complement strand
TGGAGGGGGAGGAGGTTGGCGTAGTGGAGGCTGGCTGGGTGTTGTGTTAGTAGGATTCGCTCCAAGGAGCTTCCAAGTTGCTGGACGATGAGGTGTGGCCAGAGGTGCGAGGATCACAGAGCTGCTCCCTTCACTAGTGCTCTACAGGGGCAGTGGAGCTGCTGAGCGTGTATGTTTTCAAAGGCTCTGCACAAGAGGGTTCAGTAGCATTGCTAACGCATCTGTGTGGCAAGAACGAACTAGGAGGAAAAACTGCCCAAAAAGCAGTTTTCTTGGACATGAGGCAGGCTAGGAACGTGTGGCAGCACCACCTGGGAAAAACAAGCCTCCCTTCTGGTACAGTTCAGCCTTTTCTGGTGGAATAAGGAGGTCACATGAGAGAACAGGTGAAAAAAAAAGAGTTTTACCTCTGAAATGTGGAGGAAAGTGGGAAATGCTCATGCATGTGGGATTTGCACAAGACCAAAGCAGCTGGTTAGGCTGGTAATCTTAGCAGTGCTTTGGTGGATGTGGTGAGACAGGCCGGGTGTTAGAAAAGCCAGAAAACAAGCTGAAGTAACTGAGGACGAGAAAGGTTTGGGTGAGAATTCAGGGATATGAATAGAATGTTTTGAAGAAGAAGGGAGGATATTGTAAACAAAACACCGGTTAAATTACTGTGAAGAGTTTGAATTTCAAGAGAGGGAGTTGAGAGGGCATGAAAAAGGAGATTCTTTTTCTCCATAAGGGTGTCTGAATGAAATCACACTGAAAGCCTGTGTGGTGAGGTCTTGGAGAATGACCGAGAGCAAATAGTTAGGCAAGGCTCTTGAGGGGTTAATTTTCATAGTGCCAGCAAGGTTTTCTCATTTTTTCTTAAAATTCTTAATAATGTCTGCAGTTCCGTTTGCTTCTCCAGCTGCTTTGTGTCAGATTGCAGCAAGGAGCTAAGAGGACGGTTAAAGGGGGAGCACTGTATTAAGTTAACAGCTGCTGTGAGAACCTTTTGTGCCCAGCGCTGATCTGTCCAGACAGCAAGGCCAGGTACAGCACAGTGAGGGAATTACTCTCCTCTTATTTTTTGCCATGGCTTGCTGGCTTGTCCCCCAAATTGTCTTGGCATTCATGACAGATTGGCAGTATTGTCACAAGCACTTTACTTTTGCATCTGTGATGCAAATTCCACAAAAAATGCTTTCAGCGAGACACCCTGCTTTTGAAAGGAATGGGGAAGCAGGAGCACCATCCTTTCTTGTACCCAAAATAAACAGAAGTGTGCTCCCTTCTTACTGGGAGTAACAGACGTGTTGGGTTCATGGTGGGTTTTGTTCTTCCTCTCCTGTTTTCCAAGAATAGTTTAAGAGAACTGTCTTGCTGGTTATAAAGGCAATTACGAATATTGGCACTAAGCAGCTATGGATAATGGAGCTTTGGTGCTCAACTTCATAGTCTGTTTTACAACACATTTATCAGTCTCTATACAGCCTTACATATATGTATATATGAAGCTTGCCTGACTTTATTCTTGAGAAATATAGTTACTGTTAATCGTACAAGTAAGAAAAGCTTGTATTTGAAATGTAATGTGAGAATTTATTACAGGAGGAATGGAAGCGCTTAAGATTTCAGTTTTGTTGGAAAAGAAAGCTTGTCTTTCGGTTTTGAAAGGCATTTAGGATAATCAGCGCTATCACAGCTTAAGTGCTTACGAATGCGTCTTAGTGCTGTGTTTTGGAGATTTCCTTTTTTATAGTGAGGAGACGGAATAGTGTATATGAAATAACATGAATGCCTCTAGACTTGCCCTCCTCTCCATTCTTTGGAAGGGTTGTCCTGGCAGTTCTGAGATTAAGGGGGCCAAATGATTTACGCTGACTGTTTATGCTGTGCTTTTTCCTGGTTTGGGCACCTAGTGTTACTTTATGAACTGCTCCTCAGAGAAGTTGCTAATAGTATATGAGCTGACATTTTTGGAACCAATCCAGTCATCCTTGAGCATGCAGCACTGTAACAGAAGTAAAATATTCACAGTGGAATGATGAGTGGGAGTTCTGGGGATGTATATAATGCGTGAACATAAGGGAATGGTTCCTGCGAGAAGGGAATCTCGGTTCCTCATTCAGTCTTCAATCCCTTCTCATCACTTAGGTTTTTTTAATTCTAAACAGTGCCTGCCTTTGTTTGCTGCTTTCTTGTGTCTTGGAAATTCTGTTTGCTGCTGCTGCAGTTTAGAAGGGATGGATTTCAGCATGTTCTTCAAGGTGTCTTATGGATCTTCAATGGTAGCAGATTTATTGGCTGTGGAAGTGTTGCCATAGGATTCTTTGGTCTGCTTGAGGAACATAATTTTTATACAGTGTGATGATAAAATTCAGGAACTTACCTCGCATATAGTGATTTGCAAGTTATAAAGTATGCTTAGTTTAAAAAAGCTTACTTTTTAATAGAATTGTTAATACTCTCTAGTTAGATTTCTGTAATACCCACTGAGTTACGAAGTAAGTAATTTGCTGCGGGTAGTTTGGTAGATTAATTGTAGAGTCAGGAATAGGATCTCTTGTTAAAGATTACTAAGAAACATCTGCCCAGAGATAGCATCTTTGTCTCTGCTGTTTGGGGTTTTTTCGTTTGTTATAGATTTCACCCACATAAAAAATAACAATCTTTGAAATGTAACAGTATCAGCTGCTGTGATATCATACTGATGTGTTTTTTTTAATAACAAAACATCTTAGAGACATTACCAGTGCCTCTGCTTTGTTTCGCTCAGTAGTTTACTCATCGACTTTAGCAAAAGAAAACTCTTGGTTTAATTATTAGATCTCAGTAGTGTTTTACCTATTTTTCAGCTTCAGAGTTTACAGCTTGGAAACTATTTTTGTAAGAAATGAACTGCTTTAAACATGACCAGGCATAGATTCAGTGTGGGGTGTATCACTTTTTTCTCCCCCCTGTAACTGATTCTGACTGAGTTTAGTAAATTCAACAAGAGACCTGGCTTTCAAAGGCAACCGTGCTTTGGATTGTCCTGCTATCAGCCAATGCTGTGGATCATAAAATAAACTGTATATAATACTGAGTAGATGTAGTATGATAATATTATAGCGTGTCAGAGCTAATTAACTCCCATCAACACAGCATGCACACACGTGCGCACAGACCCTGCTCGCGTTCTTGAGACACAAAGACATACCAGCAGCTGGTGATTGAGGAAAGAGGAATAATAAAAAAAGGTTCTATTTCTATTGTGTACCTACAACAGAACTGCAGAAGGTTAAAGGATATCAATTATTATTTGAACTTACAGAACAGATTTTTAATTACAACTTGTTCGTGTGAGGCTATATTTCACCTCCTTCCCCTGCTGTAATCGTTAATGGTGGCAATTTGCTCTTGGAGGTATTTGTAGTGTTTCTGGCTACTTTGGTGCTCAGTGTAGATTTCTCTTCCCAGATAATCTCTTGGGAATTTCCTGGGTTGACAGCACCTGGATTCCAATATTAAACAATGGGAGTGTGTTGGACTATTTCTCAGAGCGAAGTAACCCATTCTATGACCGAACATGTAATAATGAAGTCGTCAAAATGCAGCGGATGACCTTGGACCATTTGAAGTAAGCTGTAATTTGGTACTCTTCCTGCGCAGTGTCCTCTGTCTCTCCATCTGAAGGCTGTCTGAATGAAAGCATGCTGGAAACCTCCTTCTGTTCTCTACTTTTTAGTCCCACCACTTGCCAGGGAGCCCAGTTTGGTTTTTGTATTTGGATGTCTTCCACTTCCTCTCATGCCATTTCAAGGAGGTGACAAGCATGAGGGATTCTATGTATCTTAGGAGATTTCGGTAAATCACCTTTTAGATGTTTCTCTGAATTAGAAAAGCTGTCTTCTCTCATCCTCCCAGCTCAACAGACCCCGAGAATGGTAATTGAGTTAAATGTTTTTCTGTGGTGAACAGGGCTTATGTTAGGGGATACTTTGAGTTCATAAATAGTTTGCGTTTCCATATCCTGCTGGCTATCTACTGTAATTAGTACATAATTTCTCCAAAGCTCTGGCTTTTTAGTAAGGATAATAAAAGTCATGAGCATTGTAAATAAACTGATCACAGAAGGTTGTGTAATGAGATTGCGGCATGCGCAAGTTAACTTTCTTTGCAGTTGCCCATCTGCTACAGCGAGCACAAGTGGGATGCTTGAGAACTATTTTAAGACTCCACAATATGATAGGGAGTGTATACAAGCTGAGTTCATTGGTAAAGTCACTCATGCTCGGATGTTGTTACAGAGAGGCTTCCACATCAGACGCATAGATGGTCTCAGAGAATTGTTTTATTTAAGACCATTAAGTCCAACCATTAACCCAGCACTGCCAGGTCACCTCTAAGTCATGTCCCTCAGCACCACATCTACATGTCCTCTAAAGACCTTCAGGGATGGTGACTCCACCACTTCCATGGGCAGTCTGTTCCAATGCTTGACAGCCCTTTTGGAGAAGAAATTTTTCCTAATATCCAGCCTAAACCTCCTCTGGTACAACTTGAGGCCATTTTCTCTCATCCTATCACTTCTTACTTTGAAGAGGAGACTGACCCCCACCTTCCTACAACCTCCTTTCAGATAGTTGTAGAGAGTGATGAAGTCTTCCCTCAGCCTCCTTTTCTCCAGACTAAACGGCCCCAGTTCCCTCAGCTGCTCCTCAGAAGACTTGTACCTTCACCATCTTCGTGGCTCTTCTCTGGACACACTCCAGCACCTCAATGTCCTCCTTGTAGTGAGGGCCCCAAAACTGGACACAGTACTCAAGGTGAGGCCTCACCAGTGCCGAGTACAGGGGGACAATCACTTCCCTTCTCCTGCTGGCCACACTATTGCTGATACAAGCCAGGATGCCATTAGCTTTTTTGGCCATCTGGACACACTGCTGGCTCATGTTCAATCGGTTGTTGACCAGCACCCCCAGGTCTTTCTCTGCTGTGCAGCTCTCCAGCCACTCTTCCCCCAGCCTGTAGTGTTGCAGGGGGTTGTTGTGGCCCAAGTGCAGGACCAGGGACTTGGCCTTGTTGAACCTCCTACCACTGGCCTCAGACCATCGATCCAGTCTGTTCCAGATCCCTCTGCAGAGCCTCTGTACCTTCAAGCAGATTAATGCTCCTGCCTGCCAGCTTACCGAGGGTGCACTCAATCCCCTCATCCGGATAGTTGATGAAGGTGTTCCAGAGAACAGGCCCCAA